>NC_134234.1:83083250-83175527 GCF_965152275.1 Natator depressus
CGGCTGGCCTCGAGCTGGGCAATCTCACCCCAGCCCCCCTTTCCCCATGCTCCCTCCCCCTAATTGCCTTCCCGGGCGAGCACCCTGCAGAAGGTGGTCCACCACCTGATGCCATGGCCGCCAAGACCACCACGGAGCCAGCGCCTAGCGCCACTGGGAGCCCCCTCCCTTACCCCTTAACACTTGATTCTGCTCAGGAGGCACCTTCCTTTAGCTGCTTGCCTCCTGAACCCCAGAGCCTTACCTCTGCCCCTGCCCCCACCCCGTCCCCGCCCAGTTTACCTCCTCCTGCAATGCTCCTGCCGCCCCTGGGGTTGTTTTTTTTTCCGCCTTTTGCAGATTCCCCCCCAGGGAGCAGTCTTTGCACTTTCTAGTCGCTACCCATTAGGAGTTGCAATTTTTCCCCCGCCACCCCCTTCCAACCCAAGGCGCGAAATGGATTCAATAACCCCAGCCTGTCAGACGCCCCGTCGGTGGTCCGCACCTTGCCTACCCGCCTTAACGGACCACGAGGCTGTATTAAGAGCCCCACCAGGGAATACCTCGGAAATCGTAACCCCACCCCCCATGGAGCTGCGGCATGCACTACGGAAGTTCTTAGAACACACCCGTGGTGCCCGCAATAGGGTACAGCTAGATCTTCAGCTATGGGGGGACTTTGATCAAATTTTTCAGGCCACAAGGGCCCTTATAAAGGAAGGCAGAGGGCAAGGAAGGCGCGGTGCTGCGGCCTACGAGCGGGCCCACAGCTTCCGAAATGATCTACTCACCTACGGGATGGGTCACGGGTTGCTGCGCAACCCGCCGGGGGTCACGAACACCCCCGCCAATGAGAAACCCCCACCCCCCCAGCCCTCCGCATGATGCCTCTTATTATTGCAACCTTGAATACCAGGGGCTGTAGGATGGCTCTCCGCAGGTCCCAGGTGCTCTCTTACCTTCGGGAAGGGGGGTACTCTGTAGTTTTCCTGCAAGAGACCCATACGGACCCGACCGTCGAGGACAGGTGGAGGCTGGAGTGGGGGGACGGGGTCTACTTTAGCCACTTCACGACTTGGCAAGCTGGAGTGGCGACCCTGTTCTCCCCCACCCTACGGCCCGAGGTGCTAGGGGTCACTGAGGTCATGCCGGGCCACCTGCTGCACCTTCGAGTCCGTATGGAGGGGCTCGTGGTCAACCTTGTTAATATCTATGCCCCGCAAATGAGCCCAAAGCGGCCACAATTCTATCAGCGGGTGTCCGACTTTCTCGGCACCCTAGATTCGCACGAGTGCCTGGTCCTGGGAGGGGACTTTAACACCACCCTCGAGGAACAGGACCGCTCAGGGGCCGAGCCGAGCCCAGCCGCCGCAAACATCCTCTGGGGAATAGTTGAATATTACTCCCTAGTGGACATCTGGCATGACCATCACCCAGATGACACCTCCACGTTCACTTTTGTCCGGGTGGAGGCCCATCGGTCACACCACTCTCAGTTGGACCATATTTACTTATCCCGTTTCCATCTTTCACAGGCTCACTCCTCCACCATTCGGCCAGCCCCTTTCACCAACCATCATTTAGTTACTATAACGGTCTCCCTCCGTGCAGAGAGACCGGGGCCGGCGTATTGGCACTTTAACAATAGCCTGTTGGAGGGCGAGAGCTTTGTGACGTCCTTCCGGGAGTTTTGGCTGGCCTAGCAAGAGCAGTGGCGTGCCTTTCCCTCGGCGCGGCGATGGTGGGATCTAGGGAAGGTGCGCGCCAAGCTCTTCTGCTGCGACTACACTCGGGGCACCAGCCGACGGAGAAATGCGGCGATAGAGCAGTTGGAACGGGAGGTCTTAGAGATGGAGAGGCGCCTGGCCGCCAACCCCGAGGACCCGTCCCTCTGTGGAGCGTGCCGGGAGAAGCGGGAGGAGCTTTGGGCCCTCGAGGACCACCGGGCCCGAGGTGCCTTCGTCCGGTCCCGCATCCGCCTCCTTCGGGAGATGGACTGCGGCTCCTGCTTCTTCTATGCCCTGGAGAAAACGAGGGGGGCCAAAAAACATGTCACCTGCCTTCTAGCGGAAGACGGCACCCCCCTCACGGATCCGGAGGAGATGTGTGGGAGGGCCCGTGACTTCTACGCAAGCCTTTTCTCCCCGGATCTGACCGACCCTGGCGCTCGCGGGGTGCTCTGGGAGGAACTCCCCACGGTCAGCGTGGGCGACCGAGACCGGCTAGAGCTGCCTCTCACCCTGGCCGAGTTCTCGGAAGCCCTCCGCCGCATGCCCACCAATAAATCTCCGGGCATGGACGGGCTGACCGTGGAGTTTTACCGCGCGTTCTGGGACATCCTCGGCCCAGACCTAGTCACTGTCTGGGCTGAGTCTTTGCAGGGCGGGGTCCTCCCTCTGTCGTGCAGGCGAGCGGTGCTTGCCTTGCTGCCGAAGAAGGGGGACCTCCGCGACTTACGAAACTGGCGTCCCCTCTCACTCCTTAGCACGGATTACAAAATCGTAGCGAAAGCACTTTCGCTGCGGCTAGGGTCCGTGATGGCGGACGTGATCCACCCAGACCAGACCTATACTGTCCCGGGTCGCAGCATTTGTGACAACCTCTTTCTAGTCCGAGACCTTTTGGAACTCGGGCGGAGAGACGGTCTGTCGTTCGCCCTCCTGTCTCTCGATCAGGAGAAGGCGTTCGATAGAGTGGATCATGGGTACCTCCTGAGCACCCTGCGGGCGTTTGGATTCGGACCTCAGTTTGTGAGTTTTCTCCGGGTGCTGTACGCCTCCGCGGAGTGTTTGGTTAGGCTCAACTGGACCCTGACCGAACCGGTCAGCTTCGGGCGAGGGGTGCGGCAGGGGTGCCCCCTCTCAGGCCAGCTGTACGCTCTGGCGATCGAGCCTTTCCTCTGTCTCCTCCGCAGGAGGTTGACGGGGTTGGTGCTGCGGGAGCCGGAGCTGCGGCTGGTCCTGTCGGCGTACGCCGATGACGTCCTCCTCGTGGTCCAGGACCCGGGCGACTTGGCGCGAGTGGAGGCATGCCAAGCCATTTATTCAGCAGCCTCCTCCGCCCGAGTCAACTGGGTCAAGAGCTCTGGCTTGGCGGTGGGGGGCTGGCGGCAGGTAAGCTCCCTCCCACCCGCGCTTCAGACCATCCGGTGGAGTGCCGGCCCTCTGCTCTATCTCGGCGTTTACCTTTCTGCCACGCACCCTTCTCCGCCGGAGAACTGGCAAAATTTGGAAGGCGGCGTGATTGAGCGGATCAGGAAATGGACGAGGCTACTCCGATGTCTCTCCCTTCGGGGGAGAGCACTGGTGCTTAACCAACTAGTCCTGTCCACGCTCTGGTACCGGCTCAACACCCTAGCCCCGGCCCCGGGTTTCCTGTCCCACCTCCGGAGATTGATTCTGGAGTTCTTTTGGTCAGGATTGCACTGGGCCCCTGTTGGAGTTCTTCATTTGCCCCTGAAGGAAGGAGGGCAGGGCCTGAAGTGTCTGTACACTCAGGTCCGCGTTTTCCGCCTCCAGGCCCTGCAGAGGCTCCTTTATGGTGCAGGTAGTTCGACGTGGAGCATATTGGCGCGCGCCTTCCTACGCCGCTTCCATGGGCTCCGATATGACCGGCAGCTCTTTTATCTTTGTCCGAGAGGTTTTCCGCGAGACCTCTCCGGGCTGCCGGATTTCTACCAGGACCTCCTCCGGACCTGGAAACTGTTTTCAACCACCAGGTCTGTGGCGGCCATCGTGGGGGCAGATCTCCTCACGGAGCCCCTGCTACACAACCCCCAACTTCGTGTGCAGGCGGCGGAGTCCCGCACGGTGCGCCAGAGGTTGGTCCTGGCGGGAGTTACGAGGGTCGGGGACCTCCTGGACTACGACCGGGGGGACTGGCTGGATCCCCTGACGCTCGCTCGACGCATGGGGCTCTCCAGCCTTCGCACCCCCCGGCGCGTGCTTCAGGAGGTGGAGGCCGCTTTGACCCCCGCTGCTCGGGCTTATGTCAGCCGAGCCTTGCGCGAGGGCGCACCCCGCCCATCCTTTACCCCAGGCCCACCGGACCTTTCCATCGGGCCCCTACCCTGCCGATCCCAACACACCCCTCATCCTTTCACTGCAAGCCGGCTGCATGAATTGCAACCGGTCGGTTTTCAAGTTGCATCACGGCAATATTTATATACACTCACGCTCCATACCCTTCACGCCCGCACCCTGGTGTCCCGCCCCGACACAAAGTGGCGAGACCTCCTACCACCCTTGGAGGGGGAGCAACCTCGGTGGGCCAGCCTGTACTCCACCTTGGTCCCGAGGCCCGTCGGGGACATCAGTTGGCGGCTCCTTCACGGGGCCGTGAGCACGGGCGTGTTTTTGACACGTTTTACCTCCGTTCCAGAGACTTGCCCCTTCTGTAATGTGAGGGAAACCCTGGCGCACGTCTATTTAGAGTGTGCCAGATTGCAGCCTCTTTTTCGGCTCCTCACAAACATTCTTTTGCGCTTTTGGCTTCATTTTTCCCCTCACCTCTTTATCTATACACTCCCCATCCGTGGCCCCACCAAGTCGCGCGATCTCCTGGTTAGCCTCCTCCTAGCCTTGGCTAAGACAGCCATTTATAAGACCAGAGAGCGGAGGTTGGCTCATGAGGCGTCCTGCGATTGTAGGGCCGTTTTCCGATCCTCAGTACATTCACGCATCCGGGCGGAGTTCCTCTGGGCGGCGTCCACCGACTCCCTTGACACCTTCGAGGAGCGGTGGGCGCTGTCCGGGGTTCTCTGCTCGGTGACCCCGTCCGGTTCCCTCCGTCTGACCCTCTGATTGAGGGACAGAGCGAGAGACGCCAGCCACAGCCGTTAGCTGCTGTGAATACCATCATTATTGTTATTTAGGAGGGGTCTTATAATACATGGATGTGCCCCCCTCCCTCCCAGCCACCCACCCCGCAGCCGTGCCCATCTTGTCGGGCACTCTCAGGAGAGGGAGGGTCGGTGACCCTGGGCGCGGCACTAGGTAACTCGAGGGGGTGGAAGACCACGAGTGTCGAGGAAGCCCCCCCGCTCTAGGCCACCAGGTAACTCAGGAGGGTGGAAGACCACGAGTGTCGAGGAAGCCCCCCCGCTCTGGGCCTGGGCTAGCCTGACCACCTCTCCCTCCTGAAAGCTGTTGTGTTATACCTTCTGATTGCGTTGTTTTGTTGCTAAGTTTTTCTTTATCTTTTTGTAATCTCTGTAACTGTTACAAATAAATTTCTTTTCTGTTTCCAAAAAAAAAAAAAAAAAAAAAAAACCTTCCATGTTGGGAGACGGGACCGTCCCTAGCTTGCTCCTCAGCTATCTGCTTTCTATTCTTTCCTAAAGCCCGCTGGCCTGGATTTTTCTTACTTTTGTCCAAAGAGTCTCGTTTGGTCGGCTGTTATGCCCCTTACTTGCTCTCCTCCGTGTATGCAGAGATTGAGGCCCTAGATTTGACCCCGGTCACCCAGGGAGAGGATGATTTACTGCCGGCTGGCCTCGAGCTGGGCAATCTCACCCCAGCCCCCCTTTCCCCATGCTCCCTCCCCCTAATTGCCTTCCCGGGCGAGCACCCTGCAGAAGGTGGTCCACCACCTGATGCCATGGCCGCCAAGACCACCACGGAGCCAGCGCCTAGCGCCACTGGGAGCCCCCTCCCTTACCCCTTAACACTTGATTCTGCTCAGGAGGCACCTTCCTTTAGCTGCTTGCCTCCTGAACCCCAGAGCCTTACCTCTGCCCCTGCCCCCACCCCGTCCCCGCCCAGTTTACCTCCTCCTGCAATGCTCCTGCCGCCCCTGGGGTTGTTTTTTTTCCCGCCTTTTGCAGATTCCCCCCAGGGAGCAGTCTTTGCACTTTCTAGTCGCTACCCATTAGGAGTTGCAATTTTTCCCCCGCCACCCCCTTCCAACCCAAGGCGCGAAATGGATTCAATAACCCCAGCCTGTCAGACGCCCCGTCGGTGGTCCGCACCTTGCCTACCCGCCTTAACGGACCACGAGGCTGTATTAAGAGCCCCACCAGGGAATACCTCGGAAATCGTAACCCCACCCCCCATGAGCTGCGGCATGCACTACGGAAGTTCTTAGAACACACCCGTGGTGCCCGCAATAGGGTACAGCTAGATCTTCAGCTATGGGGGGACTTTGATCAAATTTTTCAGGCCACAAGGGCCCTTATAAAGGAAGGCAGAGGGCAAGGAAGGCGCGGTGCTGCGGCCTACGAGCGGGCCCACAGCTTCCGAAATGATCTACTCACCTACGGGATGGGTCACGGGTTGCTGCGCAACCCGCCGGGGGTCACGAACACCCCCGCCAATGAGAAACCCCCACCCCCCCAGCCCTCCGCATGATGCCTCTTATTATTGCAACCTTGAATACCAGGGGCTGTAGGATGGCTCTCCGCAGGTCCCAGGTGCTCTCTTACCTTCGGGAAGGGGGGTACTCTGTAGTTTTCCTGCAAGAGACCCATACGGACCCGACCGTCGAGGACAGGTGGAGGCTGGAGTGGGGGGACGGGGTCTACTTTAGCCACTTCACGACTTGGCAAGCTGGAGTGGCGACCCTGTTCTCCCCCACCCTACGGCCCGAGGTGCTAGGGGTCACTGAGGTCATGCCGGGCCACCTGCTGCACCTTCGAGTCCGTATGGAGGGGCTCGTGGTCAACCTTGTTAATATCTATGCCCCGCAAATGAGCCCAAAGCGGCCACAATTCTATCAGCGGGTGTCCGACTTTCTCGGCACCCTAGATTCGCACGAGTGCCTGGTCCTGGGAGGGGACTTTAACACCACCCTCGAGGAACAGGACCGCTCAGGGGCCGAGCCGAGCCCAGCCGCCGCAAACATCCTCTGGGGAATAGTTGAATATTACTCCCTAGTGGACATCTGGCATGACCATCACCCAGATGACACCTCCACGTTCACTTTTGTCCGGGTGGAGGCCCATCGGTCACACCACTCTCAGTTGGACCATATTTACTTATCCCGTTTCCATCTTTCACAGGCTCACTCCTCCACCATTCGGCCAGCCCCTTTCACCAACCATCATTTAGTTACTATAACGGTCTCCCTCCGTGCAGAGAGACCGGGGCCGGCGTATTGGCACTTTAACAATAGCCTGTTGGAGGGCGAGAGCTTTGTGACGTCCTTCCGGGAGTTTTGGCTGGCCTAGCAAGAGCAGTGGCGTGCCTTTCCCTCGGCGCGGCGATGGTGGGATCTAGGGAAGGTGCGCGCCAAGCTCTTCTGCTGCGACTACACTCGGGGCACCAGCCGACGGAGAAATGCGGCGATAGAGCAGTTGGAACGGGAGGTCTTAGAGATGGAGAGGCGCCTGGCCGCCAACCCCGAGGACCCGTCCCTCTGTGGAGCGTGCCGGGAGAAGCGGGAGGAGCTTTGGGCCCTCGAGGACCACCGGGCCCGAGGTGCCTTCGTCCGGTCCCGCATCCGCCTCCTTCGGGAGATGGACTGCGGCTCCTGCTTCTTCTATGCCCTGGAGAAAACGAGGGGGGCCAAAAAACATGTCACCTGCCTTCTAGCGGAAGACGGCACCCCCCTCACGGATCCGGAGGAGATGTGTGGGAGGGCCCGTGACTTCTACGCAAGCCTTTTCTCCCCGGATCTGACCGACCCTGGCGCTCGCGGGGTGCTCTGGGAGGAACTCCCCACGGTCAGCGTGGGCGACCGAGACCGGCTAGAGCTGCCTCTCACCCTGGCCGAGTTCTCGGAAGCCCTCCGCCGCATGCCCACCAATAAATCTCCGGGCATGGACGGGCTGACCGTGGAGTTTTACCGCGCGTTCTGGGACATCCTCGGCCCAGACCTAGTCACTGTCTGGGCTGAGTCTTTGCAGGGCGGGGTCCTCCCTCTGTCGTGCAGGCGAGCGGTGCTTGCCTTGCTGCCGAAGAAGGGGGACCTCCGCGACTTACGAAACTGGCGTCCCCTCTCACTCCTTAGCACGGATTACAAAATCGTAGCGAAAGCACTTTCGCTGCGGCTAGGGTCCGTGATGGCGGACGTGATCCACCCAGACCAGACCTATACTGTCCCGGGTCGCAGCATTTGTGACAACCTCTTTCTAGTCCGAGACCTTTTGGAACTCGGGCGGAGAGACGGTCTGTCGTTCGCCCTCCTGTCTCTCGATCAGGAGAAGGCGTTCGATAGAGTGGATCATGGGTACCTCCTGAGCACCCTGCGGGCGTTTGGATTCGGACCTCAGTTTGTGAGTTTTCTCCGGGTGCTGTACGCCTCCGCGGAGTGTTTGGTTAGGCTCAACTGGACCCTGACCGAACCGGTCAGCTTCGGGCGAGGGGTGCGGCAGGGGTGCCCCCTCTCAGGCCAGCTGTACGCTCTGGCGATCGAGCCTTTCCTCTGTCTCCTCCGCAGGAGGTTGACGGGGTTGGTGCTGCGGGAGCCGGAGCTGCGGCTGGTCCTGTCGGCGTACGCCGATGACGTCCTCCTCGTGGTCCAGGACCCGGGCGACTTGGCGCGAGTGGAGGCATGCCAAGCCATTTATTCAGCAGCCTCCTCCGCCCGAGTCAACTGGGTCAAGAGCTCTGGCTTGGCGGTGGGGGGCTGGCGGCAGGTAAGCTCCCTCCCACCCGCGCTTCAGACCATCCGGTGGAGTGCCGGCCCTCTGCTCTATCTCGGCGTTTACCTTTCTGCCACGCACCCTTCTCCGCCGGAGAACTGGCAAAATTTGGAAGGCGGCGTGATTGAGCGGATCAGGAAATGGACGAGGCTACTCCGATGTCTCTCCCTTCGGGGGAGAGCACTGGTGCTTAACCAACTAGTCCTGTCCACGCTCTGGTACCGGCTCAACACCCTAGCCCCGGCCCCGGGTTTCCTGTCCCACCTCCGGAGATTGATTCTGGAGTTCTTTTGGTCAGGATTGCACTGGGCCCCTGTTGGAGTTCTTCATTTGCCCCTGAAGGAAGGAGGGCAGGGCCTGAAGTGTCTGTACACTCAGGTCCGCGTTTTCCGCCTCCAGGCCCTGCAGAGGCTCCTTTATGGTGCAGGTAGTTCGACGTGGAGCATATTGGCGCGCGCCTTCCTACGCCGCTTCCATGGGCTCCGATATGACCGGCAGCTCTTTTATCTTTGTCCGAGAGGTTTTCCGCGAGACCTCTCCGGGCTGCCGGATTTCTACCAGGACCTCCTCCGGACCTGGAAACTGTTTTCAACCACCAGGTCTGTGGCGGCCATCGTGGGGGCAGATCTCCTCACGGAGCCCCTGCTACACAACCCCCAACTTCGTGTGCAGGCGGCGGAGTCCCGCACGGTGCGCCAGAGGTTGGTCCTGGCGGGAGTTACGAGGGTCGGGGACCTCCTGGACTACGACCGGGGGGACTGGCTGGATCCCCTGACGCTCGCTCGACGCATGGGGCTCTCCAGCCTTCGCACCCCCCGGCGCGTGCTTCAGGAGGTGGAGGCCGCTTTGACCCCCGCTGCTCGGGCTTATGTCAGCCGAGCCTTGCGCGAGGGCGCACCCCGCCCATCCTTTACCCCAGGCCCACCGGACCTTTCCATCGGGCCCCTACCCTGCCGATCCCAACACACCCCTCATCCTTTCACTGCAAGCCGGCTGCATGAATTGCAACCGGTCGGTTTTCAAGTTGCATCACGGCAATATTTATATACACTCACGCTCCATACCCTTCACGCCCGCACCCTGGTGTCCCGCCCCGACACAAAGTGGCGAGACCTCCTACCACCCTTGGAGGGGGAGCAACCTCGGTGGGCCAGCCTGTACTCCACCTTGGTCCCGAGGCCCGTCGGGGACATCAGTTGGCGGCTCCTTCACGGGGCCGTGAGCACGGGCGTGTTTTTGACACGTTTTACCTCCGTTCCAGAGACTTGCCCCTTCTGTAATGTGAGGGAAACCCTGGCGCACGTCTATTTAGAGTGTGCCAGATTGCAGCCTCTTTTTCGGCTCCTCACAAACATTCTTTTGCGCTTTTGGCTTCATTTTTCCCCTCACCTCTTTATCTATACACTCCCCATCCGTGGCCCCACCAAGTCGCGGGATCTCC
The DNA here is from genome assembly GCF_965152275.1 of Natator depressus. Lineage (NCBI taxonomy): Eukaryota > Metazoa > Chordata > Testudines > Cheloniidae > Natator > Natator depressus. The sequence continues at coordinate 83,093,252 of NC_134234.1, forward strand.
TGGTTAGCCTCCTCCTAGCCTTGGCTAAGACAGCCATTTATAAGACCAGAGAGCGGAGGTTGGCTCATGAGGCGTCCTGCGATTGTAGGGCCGTTTTCCGATCCTCAGTACATTCACGCATCCGGGCGGAGTTCCTCTGGGCGGCGTCCACCGACTCCCTTGACACCTTCGAGGAGCGGTGGGCGCTGTCCGGGGTTCTCTGCTCGGTGACCCCGTCCGGTTCCCTCCGTCTGACCCTCTGATTGAGGGACAGAGCGAGAGACGCCAGCCACAGCCGTTAGCTGCTGTGAATACCATCATTATTGTTATTTAGGAGGGGTCTTATAATACATGGATGTGCCCCCCTCCCTCCCAGCCACCCACCCCGCAGCCGTGCCCATCTTGTCGGGCACTCTCAGGAGAGGGAGGGTCGGTGACCCTGGGCGCGGCACTAGGTAACTCGAGGGGGTGGAAGACCACGAGTGTCGAGGAAGCCCCCCCGCTCTAGGCCACCAGGTAACTCAGGAGGGTGGAAGACCACGAGTGTCGAGGAAGCCCCCCCGCTCTGGGCCTGGGCTAGCCTGAACACCTCTCCCTCCTGAAAGCTGTTGTGTTATACCTTCTGATTGCGTTGTTTTGTTGCTAAGTTTTTCTTTATCTTTTTGTAATCTCTGTAACTGTTACAAATAAATTTCTTTTCTGTTTCAAAAAAAAAAAAAAAAAAAAAAAAACCTTCCATGTTGGGAGACGGGACCGTCCCTAGCTTGCTCCTCAGCTATCTGCTTTCTATTCTTTCCTAAAGCCCGCTGGCCTGGATTTTTCTTACTTTTGTCCAAAGAGTCTCGTTTGGTCGGCTGTTATGCCCCTTACTTGCTCTCCTCCGTGTATGCAGAGATTGAGGCCCTAGATTTGACCCCGGTCACCCAGGGAGAGGATGATTTACTGCCGGCTGGCCTCGAGCTGGGCAATCTCACCCCAGCCCCCCTTTCCCCATGCTCCCTCCCCCTAATTGCCTTCCCGGGCGAGCACCCTGCAGAAGGTGGTCCACCACCTGATGCCATGGCCGCCAAGACCACCACGGAGCCAGCGCCTAGCGCCACTGGGAGCCCCCTCCCTTACCCCTTAACACTTGATTCTGCTCAGGAGGCACCTTCCTTTAGCTGCTTGCCTCCTGAACCCCAGAGCCTTACCTCTGCCCCTGCCCCCACCCCGTCCCCGCCCAGTTTACCTCCTCCTGCAATGCTCCTGCCGCCCCTGGGGTTGTTTTTTTTCCCGCCTTTTGCAGATTCCCCCCAGGGAGCAGTCTTTGCACTTTCTAGTCGCTACCCATTAGGAGTTGCAATTTTTCCCCCGCCACCCCCTTCCAACCCAAGGCGCGAAATGGATTCAATAACCCCAGCCTGTCAGACGCCCCGTCGGTGGTCCGCACCTTGCCTACCCGCCTTAACGGACCACGAGGCTGTATTAAGAGCCCCACCAGGGAATACCTCGGAAATCGTAACCCCACCCCCCATGAGCTGCGGCATGCACTACGGAAGTTCTTAGAACACACCCGTGGTGCCCGCAATAGGGTACAGCTAGATCTTCAGCTATGGGGGGACTTTGATCAAATTTTTCAGGCCACAAGGGCCCTTATAAAGGAAGGCAGAGGGCAAGGAAGGCGCGGTGCTGCGGCCTACGAGCGGGCCCACAGCTTCCGAAATGATCTACTCACCTACGGGATGGGTCACGGGTTGCTGCGCAACCCGCCGGGGGTCACGAACACCCCCGCCAATGAGAAACCCCCACCCCCCCAGCCCTCCGCATGATGCCTCTTATTATTGCAACCTTGAATACCAGGGGCTGTAGGATGGCTCTCCGCAGGTCCCAGGTGCTCTCTTACCTTCGGGAAGGGGGGTACTCTGTAGTTTTCCTGCAAGAGACCCATACGGACCCGACCGTCGAGGACAGGTGGAGGCTGGAGTGGGGGGACGGGGTCTACTTTAGCCACTTCACGACTTGGCAAGCTGGAGTGGCGACCCTGTTCTCCCCCACCCTACGGCCCGAGGTGCTAGGGGTCACTGAGGTCATGCCGGGCCACCTGCTGCACCTTCGAGTCCGTATGGAGGGGCTCGTGGTCAACCTTGTTAATATCTATGCCCCGCAAATGAGCCCAAAGCGGCCACAATTCTATCAGCGGGTGTCCGACTTTCTCGGCACCCTAGATTCGCACGAGTGCCTGGTCCTGGGAGGGGACTTTAACACCACCCTCGAGGAACAGGACCGCTCAGGGGCCGAGCCGAGCCCAGCCGCCGCAAACATCCTCTGGGGAATAGTTGAATATTACTCCCTAGTGGACATCTGGCATGACCATCACCCAGATGACACCTCCACGTTCACTTTTGTCCGGGTGGAGGCCCATCGGTCACACCACTCTCAGTTGGACCATATTTACTTATCCCGTTTCCATCTTTCACAGGCTCACTCCTCCACCATTCGGCCAGCCCCTTTCACCAACCATCATTTAGTTACTATAACGGTCTCCCTCCGTGCAGAGAGACCGGGGCCGGCGTATTGGCACTTTAACAATAGCCTGTTGGAGGGCGAGAGCTTTGTGACGTCCTTCCGGGAGTTTTGGCTGGCCTAGCAAGAGCAGTGGCGTGCCTTTCCCTCGGCGCGGCGATGGTGGGATCTAGGGAAGGTGCGCGCCAAGCTCTTCTGCTGCGACTACACTCGGGGCACCAGCCGACGGAGAAATGCGGCGATAGAGCAGTTGGAACGGGAGGTCTTAGAGATGGAGAGGCGCCTGGCCGCCAACCCCGAGGACCCGTCCCTCTGTGGAGCGTGCCGGGAGAAGCGGGAGGAGCTTTGGGCCCTCGAGGACCACCGGGCCCGAGGTGCCTTCGTCCGGTCCCGCATCCGCCTCCTTCGGGAGATGGACTGCGGCTCCTGCTTCTTCTATGCCCTGGAGAAAACGAGGGGGGCCAAAAAACATGTCACCTGCCTTCTAGCGGAAGACGGCACCCCCCTCACGGATCCGGAGGAGATGTGTGGGAGGGCCCGTGACTTCTACGCAAGCCTTTTCTCCCCGGATCTGACCGACCCTGGCGCTCGCGGGGTGCTCTGGGAGGAACTCCCCACGGTCAGCGTGGGCGACCGAGACCGGCTAGAGCTGCCTCTCACCCTGGCCGAGTTCTCGGAAGCCCTCCGCCGCATGCCCACCAATAAATCTCCGGGCATGGACGGGCTGACCGTGGAGTTTTACCGCGCGTTCTGGGACATCCTCGGCCCAGACCTAGTCACTGTCTGGGCTGAGTCTTTGCAGGGCGGGGTCCTCCCTCTGTCGTGCAGGCGAGCGGTGCTTGCCTTGCTGCCGAAGAAGGGGGACCTCCGCGACTTACGAAACTGGCGTCCCCTCTCACTCCTTAGCACGGATTACAAAATCGTAGCGAAAGCACTTTCGCTGCGGCTAGGGTCCGTGATGGCGGACGTGATCCACCCAGACCAGACCTATACTGTCCCGGGTCGCAGCATTTGTGACAACCTCTTTCTAGTCCGAGACCTTTTGGAACTCGGGCGGAGAGACGGTCTGTCGTTCGCCCTCCTGTCTCTCGATCAGGAGAAGGCGTTCGATAGAGTGGATCATGGGTACCTCCTGAGCACCCTGCGGGCGTTTGGATTCGGACCTCAGTTTGTGAGTTTTCTCCGGGTGCTGTACGCCTCCGCGGAGTGTTTGGTTAGGCTCAACTGGACCCTGACCGAACCGGTCAGCTTCGGGCGAGGGGTGCGGCAGGGGTGCCCCCTCTCAGGCCAGCTGTACGCTCTGGCGATCGAGCCTTTCCTCTGTCTCCTCCGCAGGAGGTTGACGGGGTTGGTGCTGCGGGAGCCGGAGCTGCGGCTGGTCCTGTCGGCGTACGCCGATGACGTCCTCCTCGTGGTCCAGGACCCGGGCGACTTGGCGCGAGTGGAGGCATGCCAAGCCATTTATTCAGCAGCCTCCTCCGCCCGAGTCAACTGGGTCAAGAGCTCTGGCTTGGCGGTGGGGGGCTGGCGGCAGGTAAGCTCCCTCCCACCCGCGCTTCAGACCATCCGGTGGAGTGCCGGCCCTCTGCTCTATCTCGGCGTTTACCTTTCTGCCACGCACCCTTCTCCGCCGGAGAACTGGCAAAATTTGGAAGGCGGCGTGATTGAGCGGATCAGGAAATGGACGAGGCTACTCCGATGTCTCTCCCTTCGGGGGAGAGCACTGGTGCTTAACCAACTAGTCCTGTCCACGCTCTGGTACCGGCTCAACACCCTAGCCCCGGCCCCGGGTTTCCTGTCCCACCTCCGGAGATTGATTCTGGAGTTCTTTTGGTCAGGATTGCACTGGGCCCCTGTTGGAGTTCTTCATTTGCCCCTGAAGGAAGGAGGGCAGGGCCTGAAGTGTCTGTACACTCAGGTCCGCGTTTTCCGCCTCCAGGCCCTGCAGAGGCTCCTTTATGGTGCAGGTAGTTCGACGTGGAGCATATTGGCGCGCGCCTTCCTACGCCGCTTCCATGGGCTCCGATATGACCGGCAGCTCTTTTATCTTTGTCCGAGAGGTTTTCCGCGAGACCTCTCCGGGCTGCCGGATTTCTACCAGGACCTCCTCCGGACCTGGAAACTGTTTTCAACCACCAGGTCTGTGGCGGCCATCGTGGGGGCAGATCTCCTCACGGAGCCCCTGCTACACAACCCCCAACTTCGTGTGCAGGCGGCGGAGTCCCGCACGGTGCGCCAGAGGTTGGTCCTGGCGGGAGTTACGAGGGTCGGGGACCTCCTGGACTACGACCGGGGGGACTGGCTGGATCCCCTGACGCTCGCTCGACGCATGGGGCTCTCCAGCCTTCGCACCCCCCGGCGCGTGCTTCAGGAGGTGGAGGCCGCTTTGACCCCCGCTGCTCGGGCTTATGTCAGCCGAGCCTTGCGCGAGGGCGCACCCCGCCCATCCTTTACCCCAGGCCCACCGGACCTTTCCATCGGGCCCCTACCCTGCCGATCCCAACACACCCCTCATCCTTTCACTGCAAGCCGGCTGCATGAATTGCAACCGGTCGGTTTTCAAGTTGCATCACGGCAATATTTATATACACTCACGCTCCATACCCTTCACGCCCGCACCCTGGTGTCCCGCCCCGACACAAAGTGGCGAGACCTCCTACCACCCTTGGAGGGGGAGCAACCTCGGTGGGCCAGCCTGTACTCCACCTTGGTCCCGAGGCCCGTCGGGGACATCAGTTGGCGGCTCCTTCACGGGGCCGTGAGCACGGGCGTGTTTTTGACACGTTTTACCTCCGTTCCAGAGACTTGCCCCTTCTGTAATGTGAGGGAAACCCTGGCGCACGTCTATTTAGAGTGTGCCAGATTGCAGCCTCTTTTTCGGCTCCTCACAAACATTCTTTTGCGCTTTTGGCTTCATTTTTCCCCTCACCTCTTTATCTATACACTCCCCATCCGTGGCCCCACCAAGTCGCGGGATCTCCTGGTTAGCCTCCTCCTAGCCTTGGCTAAGACAGCCATTTATAAGACCAGAGAGCGGAGGTTGGCTCATGAGGCGTCCTGCGATTGTAGGGCCGTTTTCCGATCCTCAGTACATTCACGCATCCGGGCGGAGTTCCTCTGGGCGGCGTCCACCGACTCCCTTGACACCTTCGAGGAGCGGTGGGCGCTGTCCGGGGTTCTCTGCTCGGTGACCCCGTCCGGTTCCCTCCGTCTGACCCTCTGATTGAGGGACAGAGCGAGAGACGCCAGCCACAGCCGTTAGCTGCTGTGAATACCATCATTATTGTTATTTAGGAGGGGTCTTATAATACATGGATGTGCCCCCCTCCCTCCCAGCCACCCACCCCGCAGCCGTGCCCATCTTGTCGGGCACTCTCAGGAGAGGGAGGGTCGGTGACCCTGGGCGCGGCACTAGGTAACTCGAGGGGGTGGAAGACCACGAGTGTCGAGGAAGCCCCCCCGCTCTAGGCCACCAGGTAACTCAGGAGGGTGGAAGACCACGAGTGTCGAGGAAGCCCCCCCGCTCTGGGCCTGGGCTAGCCTGAACACCTCTCCCTCCTGAAAGCTGTTGTGTTATACCTTCTGATTGCGTTGTTTTGTTGCTAAGTTTTTCTTTATCTTTTTGTAATCTCTGTAACTGTTACAAATAAATTTCTTTTCTGTTTCAAAAAAAAAAAAAAAAAAAAAAAAACCTTCCATGTTGGGAGACGGGACCGTCCCTAGCTTGCTCCTCAGCTATCTGCTTTCTATTCTTTCCTAAAGCCCGCTGGCCTGGATTTTTCTTACTTTTGTCCAAAGAGTCTCGTTTGGTCGGCTGTTATGCCCCTTACTTGCTCTCCTCCGTGTATGCAGAGATTGAGGCCCTAGATTTGACCCCGGTCACCCAGGGAGAGGATGATTTACTGCCGGCTGGCCTCGAGCTGGGCAATCTCACCCCAGCCCCCCTTTCCCCATGCTCCCTCCCCCTAATTGCCTTCCCGGGCGAGCACCCTGCAGAAGGTGGTCCACCACCTGATGCCATGGCCGCCAAGACCACCACGGAGCCAGCGCCTAGCGCCACTGGGAGCCCCCTCCCTTACCCCTTAACACTTGATTCTGCTCAGGAGGCACCTTCCTTTAGCTGCTTGCCTCCTGAACCCCAGAGCCTTACCTCTGCCCCTGCCCCCACCCCGTCCCCGCCCAGTTTACCTCCTCCTGCAATGCTCCTGCCGCCCCTGGGGTTGTTTTTTTTCCCGCCTTTTGCAGATTCCCCCCAGGGAGCAGTCTTTGCACTTTCTAGTCGCTACCCATTAGGAGTTGCAATTTTTCCCCCGCCACCCCCTTCCAACCCAAGGCGCGAAATGGATTCAATAACCCCAGCCTGTCAGACGCCCCGTCGGTGGTCCGCACCTTGCCTACCCGCCTTAACGGACCACGAGGCTGTATTAAGAGCCCCACCAGGGAATACCTCGGAAATCGTAACCCCACCCCCCATGAGCTGCGGCATGCACTACGGAAGTTCTTAGAACACACCCGTGGTGCCCGCAATAGGGTACAGCTAGATCTTCAGCTATGGGGGGACTTTGATCAAATTTTTCAGGCCACAAGGGCCCTTATAAAGGAAGGCAGAGGGCAAGGAAGGCGCGGTGCTGCGGCCTACGAGCGGGCCCACAGCTTCCGAAATGATCTACTCACCTACGGGATGGGTCACGGGTTGCTGCGCAACCCGCCGGGGGTCACGAACACCCCCGCCAATGAGAAACCCCCACCCCCCCAGCCCTCCGCATGATGCCTCTTATTATTGCAACCTTGAATACCAGGGGCTGTAGGATGGCTCTCCGCAGGTCCCAGGTGCTCTCTTACCTTCGGGAAGGGGGGTACTCTGTAGTTTTCCTGCAAGAGACCCATACGGACCCGACCGTCGAGGACAGGTGGAGGCTGGAGTGGGGGGACGGGGTCTACTTTAGCCACTTCACGACTTGGCAAGCTGGAGTGGCGACCCTGTTCTCCCCCACCCTACGGCCCGAGGTGCTAGGGGTCACTGAGGTCATGCCGGGCCACCTGCTGCACCTTCGAGTCCGTATGGAGGGGCTCGTGGTCAACCTTGTTAATATCTATGCCCCGCAAATGAGCCCAAAGCGGCCACAATTCTATCAGCGGGTGTCCGACTTTCTCGGCACCCTAGATTCGCACGAGTGCCTGGTCCTGGGAGGGGACTTTAACACCACCCTCGAGGAACAGGACCGCTCAGGGGCCGAGCCGAGCCCAGCCGCCGCAAACATCCTCTGGGGAATAGTTGAATATTACTCCCTAGTGGACATCTGGCATGACCATCACCCAGATGACACCTCCACGTTCACTTTTGTCCGGGTGGAGGCCCATCGGTCACACCACTCTCAGTTGGACCATATTTACTTATCCCGTTTCCATCTTTCACAGGCTCACTCCTCCACCATTCGGCCAGCCCCTTTCACCAACCATCATTTAGTTACTATAACGGTCTCCCTCCGTGCAGAGAGACCGGGGCCGGCGTATTGGCACTTTAACAATAGCCTGTTGGAGGGCGAGAGCTTTGTGACGTCCTTCCGGGAGTTTTGGCTGGCCTAGCAAGAGCAGTGGCGTGCCTTTCCCTCGGCGCGGCGATGGTGGGATCTAGGGAAGGTGCGCGCCAAGCTCTTCTGCTGCGACTACACTCGGGGCACCAGCCGACGGAGAAATGCGGCGATAGAGCAGTTGGAACGGGAGGTCTTAGAGATGGAGAGGCGCCTGGCCGCCAACCCCGAGGACCCGTCCCTCTGTGGAGCGTGCCGGGAGAAGCGGGAGGAGCTTTGGGCCCTCGAGGACCACCGGGCCCGAGGTGCCTTCGTCCGGTCCCGCATCCGCCTCCTTCGGGAGATGGACTGCGGCTCCTGCTTCTTCTATGCCCTGGAGAAAACGAGGGGGGCCAAAAAACATGTCACCTGCCTTCTAGCGGAAGACGGCACCCCCCTCACGGATCCGGAGGAGATGTGTGGGAGGGCCCGTGACTTCTACGCAAGCCTTTTCTCCCCGGATCTGACCGACCCTGGCGCTCGCGGGGTGCTCTGGGAGGAACTCCCCACGGTCAGCGTGGGCGACCGAGACCGGCTAGAGCTGCCTCTCACCCTGGCCGAGTTCTCGGAAGCCCTCCGCCGCATGCCCACCAATAAATCTCCGGGCATGGACGGGCTGACCGTGGAGTTTTACCGCGCGTTCTGGGACATCCTCGGCCCAGACCTAGTCACTGTCTGGGCTGAGTCTTTGCAGGGCGGGGTCCTCCCTCTGTCGTGCAGGCGAGCGGTGCTTGCCTTGCTGCCGAAGAAGGGGGACCTCCGCGACTTACGAAACTGGCGTCCCCTCTCACTCCTTAGCACGGATTACAAAATCGTAGCGAAAGCAATTTCGCTGCGGCTAGGGTCCGTGATGGCGGACGTGATCCACCCAGACCAGACCTATACTGTCCCGGGTCGCAGCATTTTTGACAACCTCTTTCTAGTCCGAGACCTTTTGGAACTCGGGCGGAGAGACGGTCTGTCGTTCGCCCTCCTGTCTCTCGATCAGGAGAAGGCGTTCGATAGAGTGGATCATGGGTACCTCCTGAGCACCCTGCGGGCGTTTGGATTCGGACCTCAGTTTGTGAGTTTTCTCCGGGTGCTGTACGCCTCCGCGGAGTGTTTGGTTAGGCTCAACTGGACCCTGACCGAACCGGTCAGCTTCGGGCGAGGGGTGCGGCAGGGGTGCCCCCTCTCAGGCCAGCTGTACGCTCTGGCGATCGAGCCTTTCCTCTGTCTCCTCCGCAGGAGGTTGACAGGGTTGGTGCTGCGGGAGCCGGAGCTGCGGCTGGTCCTGTCGGCGTACGCCGATGACGTCCTCCTCGTGGTCCAGGACCCGGGCGACTTGGCGCGAGTGGAGGCATGCCAAGCCATTTATTCAGCAGCCTCCTCCGCCCGAGTCAACTGGGTCAAGAGCTCTGGCTTGGCGGTGGGGGGCTGGCGGCAGGTAAGCTCCCTCCCACCCGCGCTTCAGACCATCCGGTGGAGTGCCGGCCCTCTGCTCTATCTCGGCGTTTACCTTTCTGCCACGCACCCTTCTCCGCCGGAGAACTGGCAAAATTTGGAAGGCGGCGTGATTGAGCGGATCAGGAAATGGACGAGGCTACTCCGATGTCTCTCCCTTCGGGGGAGAGCACTGGTGCTTAACCAACTAGTCCTGTCCACGCTCTGGTACCGGCTCAACACCCTAGCCCCGGCCCCGGGTTTCCTGTCCCACCTCCGGAGATTGATTCTGGAGTTCTTTTGGTCAGGATTGCACTGGGCCCCTGTTGGAGTTCTTCATTTGCCCCTGAAGGAAGGAGGGCAGGGCCTGAAGTGTCTGTACACTCAGGTCCGCGTTTTCCGCCTCCAGGCCCTGCAGAGGCTCCTTTATGGTGCAGGTAGTTCGACGTGGAGCATATTGGCGCGCGCCTTCCTACGCCGCTTCCATGGGCTCCGATATGACCGGCAGCTCTTTTATCTTTGTCCGAGAGGTTTTCCGCGAGACCTCTCCGGGCTGCCGGATTTCTACCAGGACCTCCTCCGGACCTGGAAACTGTTTTCAACCACCAGGTCTGTGGCGGCCATCGTGGGGGCAGATCTCCTCACGGAGCCCCTGCTACACAACCCCCAACTTCGTGTGCAGGCGGCGGAGTCCCGCACGGTGCGCCAGAGGTTGGTCCTGGCGGGAGTTACGAGGGTCGGGGACCTCCTGGACTACGACCGGGGGGACTGGCTGGATCCCCTGACGCTCGCTCGACGCATGGGGCTCTCCAGCCTTCGCACCCCCGGCGCGTGCTTCAGGAGGTGGAGGCCGCTTTGACCCCCGCTGCTCGGGCTTATGTCAGCCGAGCCTTGCGCGAGGGCGCACCCCGCCCATCCTTTACCCCAGGCCCACCGGACCTTTCCATCGGGCCCCTACCCTGCCGATCCCAACACACCCCTCATCCTTTCACTGCAAGCCGGCTGCATGAATTGCAACCGGTCGGTTTTCAAGTTGCATCACGGCAATATTTATATACACTCACGCTCCATACCCTTCACGCCCGCACCCTGGTGTCCCGCCCCGACACAAAGTGGCGAGACCTCCTACCACCCTTGGAGGGGGAGCAACCTCGGTGGGCCAGCCTGTACTCCACCTTGGTCCCGAGGCCCGTCGGGGACATCAGTTGGCGGCTCCTTCACGGGGCCGTGAGCACGGGCGTGTTTTTGACACGTTTTACCTCCGTTCCAGAGACTTGCCCCTTCTGTAATGTGAGGGAAACCCTGGCGCACGTCTATCTAGAGTGTGCCAGATTGCAGCCTCTTTTTCGGCTCCTCACAAACATTCTTTTGCGCTTTTGGCTTCATTTTTCCCCTCACCTCTTTATCTATACACTCCCCATCCGTGGCCCCACCAAGTCGCGCGATCTCCTGGTTAGCCTCCTCCTAGCCTTGGCTAAGACAGCCATTTATAAGACCAGAGAGCGGAGGTTGGCTCATGAGGCGTCCTGCGATTGTAGGGCCGTTTTCCGATCCTCAGTACATTCACGCATCCGGGCGGAGTTCCTCTGGGCGGCGTCCACCGACTCCCTTGACACCTTCGAGGAGCGGTGGGCGCTGTCCGGGGTTCTCTGCTCGGTGACCCCGTCCGGTTCCCTCCGTCTGACCCTCTGATTGAGGGACAGAGCGAGAGACGCCAGCCACAGCCGTTAGCTGCTGTGAATACCATCATTATTGTTATTTAGGAGGGGTCTTATAATACATGGATGTGCCCCCCTCCCTCCCAGCCACCCACCCCGCAGCCGTGCCCATCTTGTCGGGCACTCTCAGGAGAGGGAGGGTCGGTGACCCTGGGCGCGGCACTAGGTAACTCGAGGGGGTGGAAGACCACGAGTGTCGAGGAAGCCCCCCCGCTCTAGGCCACCAGGTAACTCAGGAGGGTGGAAGACCACGAGTGTCGAGGAAGCCCCCCCGCTCTGGGCCTGGGCTAGCCTGAACACCTCTCCCTCCTGAAAGCTGTTGTGTTATACCTTCTGATTGCGTTGTTTTGTTGCTAAGTTTTTCTTTATCTTTTTGTAATCTCTGTAACTGTTACAAATAAATTTCTTTTCTGTTTCAAAAAAAAAAAAAAAAAAAAAAAAACCTTCCATGTTGGGAGACGGGACCGTCCCTAGCTTGCTCCTCAGCTATCTGCTTTCTATTCTTTCCTAAAGCCCGCTGGCCTGGATTTTTCTTACTTTTGTCCAAAGAGTCTCGTTTGGTCGGCTGTTATGCCCCTTACTTGCTCTCCTCCGTGTATGCAGAGATTGAGGCCCTAGATTTGACCCCGGTCACCCAGGGAGAGGATGATTTACTGCCGGCTGGCCTCGAGCTGGGCAATCTCACCCCAGCCCCCCTTTCCCCATGCTCCCTCCCCCTAATTGCCTTCCCGGGCGAGCACCCTGCAGAAGGTGGTCCACCACCTGATGCCATGGCCGCCAAGACCACCACGGAGCCAGCGCCTAGCGCCACTGGGAGCCCCCTCCCTTACCCCTTAACACTTGATTCTGCTCAGGAGGCACCTTCCTTTAGCTGCTTGCCTCCTGAACCCCAGAGCCTTACCTCTGCCCCTGCCCCCACCCCGTCCCCGCCCAGTTTACCTCCTCCTGCAATGCTCCTGCCGCCCCTGGGGTTGTTTTTTTTTCCGCCTTTTGCAGATTCCCCCCAGGGAGCAGTCTTTGCACTTTCTAGTCGCTACCCATTAGGAGTTGCAATTTTTCCCCCGCCACCCCCTTCCAACCCAAGGCGCGAAATGGATTCAATAACCCCAGCCTGTCAGACGCCCCGTCGGTGGTCCGCACCTTGCCTACCCGCCTTAACGGACCACGAGGCTGTATTAAGAGCCCCACCAGGGAATACCTCGGAAATCGTAACCCCACCCCCCATGAGCTGCGGCATGCACTACGGAAGTTCTTAGAACACACCCGTGGTGCCCGCAATAGGGTACAGCTAGATCTTCAGCTATGGGGGGACTTTGATCAAATTTTTCAGGCCACAAGGGCCCTTATAAAGGAAGGCAGAGGGCAAGGAAGGCGCGGTGCTGCGGCCTACGAGCGGGCCCACAGCTTCCGAAATGATCTACTCACCTACGGGATGGGTCACGGGTTGCTGCGCAACCCGCCGGGGGTCACGAACACCCCCGCCAATGAGAAACCCCCACCCCCCCAGCCCTCCGCATGATGCCTCTTATTATTGCAACCTTGAATACCAGGGGCTGTAGGATGGCTCTCCGCAGGTCCCAGGTGCTCTCTTACCTTCGGGAAGGGGGGTACTCTGTAGTTTTCCTGCAAGAGACCCATACGGACCCGACCGTCGAGGACAGGTGGAGGCTGGAGTGGGGGGACGGGGTCTACTTTAGCCACTTCACGACTTGGCAAGCTGGAGTGGCGACCCTGTTCTCCCCCACCCTACGGCCCGAGGTGCTAGGGGTCACTGAGGTCATGCCGGGCCACCTGCTGCACCTTCGAGTCCGTATGGAGGGGCTCGTGGTCAACCTTGTTAATATCTATGCCCCGCAAATGAGCCCAAAGCGGCCACAATTCTATCAGCGGGTGTCCGACTTTCTCGGCACCCTAGATTCGCACGAGTGCCTGGTCCTGGGAGGGGACTTTAACACCACCCTCGAGGAACAGGACCGCTCAGGGGCCGAGCCGAGCCCAGCCGCCGCAAACATCCTCTGGGGAATAGTTGAATATTACTCCCTAGTGGACATCTGGCATGACCATCACCCAGATGACACCTCCACGTTCACTTTTGTCCGGGTGGAGGCCCATCGGTCACACCACTCTCAGTTGGACCATATTTACTTATCCCGTTTCCATCTTTCACAGGCTCACTCCTCCACCATTCGGCCAGCCCCTTTCACCAACCATCATTTAGTTACTATAACGGTCTCCCTCCGTGCAGAGAGACCGGGGCCGGCGTATTGGCACTTTAACAATAGCCTGTTGGAGGGCGAGAGCTTTGTGACGTCCTTCCGGGAGTTTTGGCTGGCCTAGCAAGAGCAGTGGCGTGCCTTTCCCTCGGCGCGGCGATGGTGGGATCTAGGGAAGGTGCGCGCCAAGCTCTTCTGCTGCGACTACACTCGGGGCACCAGCCGACGGAGAAATGCGGCGATAGAGCAGTTGGAACGGGAGGTCTTAGAGATGGAGAGGCGCCTGGCCGCCAACCCCGAGGACCCGTCCCTCTGTGGAGCGTGCCGGGAGAAGCGGGAGGAGCTTTGGGCCCTCGAGGACCACCGGGCCCGAGGTGCCTTCGTCCGGTCCCGCATCCGCCTCCTTCGGGAGATGGACTGCGGCTCCTGCTTCTTCTATGCCCTGGAGAAAACGAGGGGGGCCAAAAAACATGTCACCTGCCTTCTAGCGGAAGACGGCACCCCCCTCACGGATCCGGAGGAGATGTGTGGGAGGGCCCGTGACTTCTACGCAAGCCTTTTCTCCCCGGATCTGACCGACCCTGGCGCTCGCGGGGTGCTCTGGGAGGAACTCCCCACGGTCAGCGTGGGCGACCGAGACCGGCTAGAGCTGCCTCTCACCCTGGCCGAGTTCTCGGAAGCCCTCCGCCGCATGCCCACCAATAAATCTCCGGGCATGGACGGGCTGACCGTGGAGTTTTACCGCGCGTTCTGGGACATCCTCGGCCCAGACCTAGTCACTGTCTGGGCTGAGTCTTTGCAGGGCGGGGTCCTCCCTCTGTCGTGCAGGCGAGCGGTGCTTGCCTTGCTGCCGAAGAAGGGGGACCTCCGCGACTTACGAAACTGGCGTCCCCTCTCACTCCTTAGCACGGATTACAAAATCGTAGCGAAAGCAATTTCGCTGCGGCTAGGGTCCGTGATGGCGGACGTGATCCACCCAGACCAGACCTATACTGTCCCGGGTCGCAGCATTTTTGACAACCTCTTTCTAGTCCGAGACCTTTTGGAACTCGGGCGGAGAGACGGTCTGTCGTTCGCCCTCCTGTCTCTCGATCAGGAGAAGGCGTTCGATAGAGTGGATCATGGGTACCTCCTGAGCACCCTGCGGGCGTTTGGATTCGGACCTCAGTTTGTGAGTTTTCTCCGGGTGCTGTACGCCTCCGCGGAGTGTTTGGTTAGGCTCAACTGGACCCTGACCGAACCGGTCAGCTTCGGGCGAGGGGTGCGGCAGGGGTGCCCCCTCTCAGGCCAGCTGTACGCTCTGGCGATCGAGCCTTTCCTCTGTCTCCTCCGCAGGAGGTTGACAGGGTTGGTGCTGCGGGAGCCGGAGCTGCGGCTGGTCCTGTCGGCGTACGCCGATGACGTCCTCCTCGTGGTCCAGGACCCGGGCGACTTGGCGCGAGTGGAGGCATGCCAAGCCATTTATTCAGCAGCCTCCTCCGCCCGAGTCAACTGGGTCAAGAGCTCTGGCTTGGCGGTGGGGGGCTGGCGGCAGGTAAGCTCCCTCCCACCCGCGCTTCAGACCATCCGGTGGAGTGCCGGCCCTCTGCTCTATCTCGGCGTTTACCTTTCTGCCACGCACCCTTCTCCGCCGGAGAACTGGCAAAATTTGGAAGGCGGCGTGATTGAGCGGATCAGGAAATGGACGAGGCTACTCCGATGTCTCTCCCTTCGGGGGAGAGCACTGGTGCTTAACCAACTAGTCCTGTCCACGCTCTGGTACCGGCTCAACACCCTAGCCCCGGCCCCGGGTTTCCTGTCCCACCTCCGGAGATTGATTCTGGAGTTCTTTTGGTCAGGATTGCACTGGGCCCCTGTTGGAGTTCTTCATTTGCCCCTGAAGGAAGGAGGGCAGGGCCTGAAGTGTCTGTACACTCAGGTCCGCGTTTTCCGCCTCCAGGCCCTGCAGAGGCTCCTTTATGGTGCAGGTAGTTCGACGTGGAGCATATTGGCGCGCGCCTTCCTACGCCGCTTCCATGGGCTCCGATATGACCGGCAGCTCTTTTATCTTTGTCCGAGAGGTTTTCCGCGAGACCTCTCCGGGCTGCCGGATTTCTACCAGGACCTCCTCCGGACCTGGAAACTGTTTTCAACCACCAGGTCTGTGGCGGCCATCGTGGGGGCAGATCTCCTCACGGAGCCCCTGCTACACAACCCCCAACTTCGTGTGCAGGCGGCGGAGTCCCGCACGGTGCGCCAGAGGTTGGTCCTGGCGGGAGTTACGAGGGTCGGGGACCTCCTGGACTACGACCGGGGGGACTGGCTGGATCCCCTGACGCTCGCTCGACGCATGGGGCTCTCCAGCCTTCGCACCCCCCGGCGCGTGCTTCAGGAGGTGGAGGCCGCTTTGACCCCCGCTGCTCGGGCTTATGTCAGCCGAGCCTTGCGCGAGGGCGCACCCCGCCCATCCTTTACCCCAGGCCCACCGGACCTTTCCATCGGGCCCCTACCCTGCCGATCCCAACACACCCCTCATCCTTTCACTGCAAGCCGGCTGCATGAATTGCAACCGGTCGGTTTTCAAGTTGCATCACGGCAATATTTATATACACTCACGCTCCATACCCTTCACGCCCGCACCCTGGTGTCCCGCCCCGACACAAAGTGGCGAGACCTCCTACCACCCTTGGAGGGGGAGCAACCTCGGTGGGCCAGCCTGTACTCCACCTTGGTCCCGAGGCCCGTCGGGGACATCAGTTGGCGGCTCCTTCACGGGGCCGTGAGCACGGGCGTGTTTTTGACACGTTTTACCTCCGTTCCAGAGACTTGCCCCTTCTGTAATGTGAGGGAAACCCTGGCGCACGTCTATCTAGAGTGTGCCAGATTGCAGCCTCTTTTTCGGCTCCTCACAAACATTCTTTTGCGCTTTTGGCTTCATTTTTCCCCTCACCTCTTTATCTATACACTCCCCATCCGTGGCCCCACCAAGTCGCGCGATCTCCTGGTTAGCCTCCTCCTAGCCTTGGCTAAGACAGCCATTTATAAGACCAGAGAGCGGAGGTTGGCTCATGAGGCGTCCTGCGATTGTAGGGCCGTTTTCCGATCCTCAGTACATTCACGCATCCGGGCGGAGTTCCTCTGGGCGGCGTCCACCGACTCCCTTGACACCTTCGAGGAGCGGTGGGCGCTGTCCGGGGTTCTCTGCTCGGTGACCCCGTCCGGTTCCCTCCGTCTGACCCTCTGATTGAGGGACAGAGCGAGAGACGCCAGCCACAGCCGTTAGCTGCTGTGAATACCATCATTATTGTTATTTAGGAGGGGTCTTATAATACATGGATGTGCCCCCCTCCCTCCCAGCCACCCACCCCGCAGCCGTGCCCATCTTGTCGGGCACTCTCAGGAGAGGGAGGGTCGGTGACCCTGGGCGCGGCACTAGGTAACTCGAGGGGGTGGAAGACCACGAGTGTCGAGGAAGCCCCCCCGCTCTAGGCCACCAGGTAACTCAGGAGGGTGGAAGACCACGAGTGTCGAGGAAGCCCCCCCGCTCTGGGCCTGGGCTAGCCTGAACACCTCTCCCTCCTGAAAGCTGTTGTGTTATACCTTCTGATTGCGTTGTTTTGTTGCTAAGTTTTTCTTTATCTTTTTGTAATCTCTGTAACTGTTACAAATAAATTTCTTTTCTGTTTCAAAAAAAAAAAAAAAAAAAAAAAAACCTTCCATGTTGGGAGACGGGACCGTCCCTAGCTTGCTCCTCAGCTATCTGCTTTCTATTCTTTCCTAAAGCCCGCTGGCCTGGATTTTTCTTACTTTTGTCCAAAGAGTCTCGTTTGGTCGGCTGTTATGCCCCTTACTTGCTCTCCTCCGTGTATGCAGAGATTGAGGCCCTAGATTTGACCCCGGTCACCCAGGGAGAGGATGATTTACTGCCGGCTGGCCTCGAGCTGGGCAATCTCACCCCAGCCCCCCTTTCCCCATGCTCCCTCCCCCTAATTGCCTTCCCGGGCGAGCACCCTGCAGAAGGTGGTCCACCACCTGATGCCATGGCCGCCAAGACCACCACGGAGCCAGCGCCTAGCGCCACTGGGAGCCCCCTCCCTTACCCCTTAACACTTGATTCTGCTCAGGAGGCACCTTCCTTTAGCTGCTTGCCTCCTGAACCCCAGAGCCTTACCTCTGCCCCTGCCCCCACCCCGTCCCCGCCCAGTTTACCTCCTCCTGCAATGCTCCTGCCGCCCCTGGGGTTGTTTTTTTTTCCGCCTTTTGCAGATTCCCCCCAGGGAGCAGTCTTTGCACTTTCTAGTCGCTACCCATTAGGAGTTGCAATTTTTCCCCCGCCACCCCCTTCCAACCCAAGGCGCGAAATGGATTCAATAACCCCAGCCTGTCAGACGCCCCGTCGGTGGTCCGCACCTTGCCTACCCGCCTTAACGGACCACGAGGCTGTATTAAGAGCCCCACCAGGGAATACCTCGGAAATCGTAACCCCACCCCCCATGAGCTGCGGCATGCACTACGGAAGTTCTTAGAACACACCCGTGGTGCCCGCAATAGGGTACAGCTAGATCTTCAGCTATGGGGGGACTTTGATCAAATTTTTCAGGCCACAAGGGCCCTTATAAAGGAAGGCAGAGGGCAAGGAAGGCGCGGTGCTGCGGCCTACGAGCGGGCCCACAGCTTCCGAAATGATCTACTCACCTACGGGATGGGTCACGGGTTGCTGCGCAACCCGCCGGGGGTCACGAACACCCCCGCCAATGAGAAACCCCCACCCCCCCAGCCCTCCGCATGATGCCTCTTATTATTGCAACCTTGAATACCAGGGGCTGTAGGATGGCTCTCCGCAGGTCCCAGGTGCTCTCTTACCTTCGGGAAGGGGGGTACTCTGTAGTTTTCCTGCAAGAGACCCATACGGACCCGACCGTCGAGGACAGGTGGAGGCTGGAGTGGGGGGACGGGGTCTACTTTAGCCACTTCACGACTTGGCAAGCTGGAGTGGCGACCCTGTTCTCCCCCACCCTACGGCCCGAGGTGCTAGGGGTCACTGAGGTCATGCCGGGCCACCTGCTGCACCTTCGAGTCCGTATGGAGGGGCTCGTGGTCAACCTTGTTAATATCTATGCCCCGCAAATGAGCCCAAAGCGGCCACAATTCTATCAGCGGGTGTCCGACTTTCTCGGCACCCTAGATTCGCACGAGTGCCTGGTCCTGGGAGGGGACTTTAACACCACCCTCGAGGAACAGGACCGCTCAGGGGCCGAGCCGAGCCCAGCCGCCGCAAACATCCTCTGGGGAATAGTTGAATATTACTCCCTAGTGGACATCTGGCATGACCATCACCCAGATGACACCTCCACGTTCACTTTTGTCCGGGTGGAGGCCCATCGGTCACACCACTCTCAGTTGGACCATATTTACTTATCCCGTTTCCATCTTTCACAGGCTCACTCCTCCACCATTCGGCCAGCCCCTTTCACCAACCATCATTTAGTTACTATAACGGTCTCCCTCCGTGCAGAGAGACCGGGGCCGGCGTATTGGCACTTTAACAATAGCCTGTTGGAGGGCGAGAGCTTTGTGACGTCCTTCCGGGAGTTTTGGCTGGCCTAGCAAGAGCAGTGGCGTGCCTTTCCCTCGGCGCGGCGATGGTGGGATCTAGGGAAGGTGCGCGCCAAGCTCTTCTGCTGCGACTACACTCGGGGCACCAGCCGACGGAGAAATGCGGCGATAGAGCAGTTGGAACGGGAGGTCTTAGAGATGGAGAGGCGCCTGGCCGCCAACCCCGAGGACCCGTCCCTCTGTGGAGCGTGCCGGGAGAAGCGGGAGGAGCTTTGGGCCCTCGAGGACCACCGGGCCCGAGGTGCCTTCGTCCGGTCCCGCATCCGCCTCCTTCGGGAGATGGACTGCGGCTCCTGCTTCTTCTATGCCCTGGAGAAAACGAGGGGGGCCAAAAAACATGTCACCTGCCTTCTAGCGGAAGACGGCACCCCCCTCACGGATCCGGAGGAGATGTGTGGGAGGGCCCGTGACTTCTACGCAAGCCTTTTCTCCCCGGATCTGACCGACCCTGGCGCTCGCGGGGTGCTCTGGGAGGAACTCCCCACGGTCAGCGTGGGCGACCGAGACCGGCTAGAGCTGCCTCTCACCCTGGCCGAGTTCTCGGAAGCCCTCCGCCGCATGCCCACCAATAAATCTCCGGGCATGGACGGGCTGACCGTGGAGTTTTACCGCGCGTTCTGGGACATCCTCGGCCCAGACCTAGTCACTGTCTGGGCTGAGTCTTTGCAGGGCGGGGTCCTCCCTCTGTCGTGCAGGCGAGCGGTGCTTGCCTTGCTGCCGAAGAAGGGGGACCTCCGCGACTTACGAAACTGGCGTCCCCTCTCACTCCTTAGCACGGATTACAAAATCGTAGCGAAAGCACTTTCGCTGCGGCTAGGGTCCGTGATGGCGGACGTGATCCACCCAGACCAGACCTATACTGTCCCGGGTCGCAGCATTTGTGACAACCTCTTTCTAGTCCGAGACCTTTTGGAACTCGGGCGGAGAGACGGTCTGTCGTTCGCCCTCCTGTCTCTCGATCAGGAGAAGGCGTTCGATAGAGTGGATCATGGGTACCTCCTGAGCACCCTGCGGGCGTTTGGATTCGGACCTCAGTTTGTGAGTTTTCTTCGGGTGCTGTACGCCTCCGCGGAGTGTTTGGTTAGGCTCAACTGGACCCTGACCGAACCGGTCAGCTTCGGGCGAGGGGTGCGGCAGGGGTGCCCCCTCTCAGGCCAGCTGTACGCTCTGGCGATCGAGCCTTTCCTCTGTCTCCTCCGCAGGAGGTTGACGGGGTTGGTGCTGCGGGAGCCGGAGCTGCGGCTGGTCCTGTCGGCGTACGCCGATGACGTCCTCCTCGTGGTCCAGGACCCGGGCGACTTGGCGCGAGTGGAGGCATGCCAAGCCATTTATTCAGCAGCCTCCTCCGCCCGAGTCAACTGGGTCAAGAGCTCTGGCTTGGCGGTGGGGGGCTGGCGGCAGGTAAGCTCCCTCCCACCCGCGCTTCAGACCATCCGGTGGAGTGCCGGCCCTCTGCTCTATCTCGGCGTTTACCTTTCTGCCACGCACCCTTCTCCGCCGGAGAACTGGCAAAATTTGGAAGGCGGCGTGATTGAGCGGATCAGGAAATGGACGAGGCTACTCCGCTGTCTCTCCCTTCGGGGGAGAGCACTGGTGCTTAACCAACTAGTCCTGTCCACGCTCTGGTACCGGCTCAACACCCTAGCCCCGGCCCCGGGTTTCCTGTCCCACCTCCGGAGATTGATTCTGGAGTTCTTTTGGTCAGGATTGCACTGGGCCCCTGTTGGAGTTCTTCATTTGCCCCTGAAGGAAGGAGGGCAGGGCCTGAAGTGTCTGTACACTCAGGTCCGCGTTTTCCGCCTCCAGGCCCTGCAGAGGCTCCTTTATGGTGCAGGTAGTTCGACGTGGAGCATGTTGGCGCACGCCTTCCTACGCCGCTTCCATGGGCTCCGATATGACCGGCAGCTCTTTTATCTTTGTCCGAGAGGTTTTCCGCGAGACCTCTCCGGGCTGCCGGATTTCTACCAGGACCTCCTCCGGACCTGGAAACTGTTTTCAACCACCAGGTCTGTGGCGGCCATCGTGGGGGCAGATCTCCTCACGGAGCCCCTGCTACACAACCCCCAACTTCGTGTGCAGGCGGCGGAGTCCCGCACGGTGCGCCAGAGGTTGGTCCTGGCGGGAGTTACGAGGGTCGGGGACCTCCTGGACTACGACCGGGGGGACTGGCTGGATCCCCTGACGCTCGCTCGACGCATGGGGCTCTCCAGCCTTCGCACCCCCCGGCGCGTGCTTCAGGAGGTGGAGGCCGCTTTGACCCCCGCTGCTCGGGCTTATGTCAGCCGAGCCTTGCGCGAGGGCGCACCCCGCCCATCCTATACCCCAGGCCCGCCGGACCTTTCCATCGGGCCCCTGCCCTGCCGATCCCAACACACCCCTCATCCTTTCACTGCAAGCCGGCTGCATGAATTGCAACCGGTCGGTTTTCAAGTTGCATCGCGGCAATATCTATATACACTCACGCTCCATACCCTTCACGCCCGCACCCTGGTGTCCCGCCCCGACACAAAGTGGCGAGATCTCCTGCCACCCTTGGAGGGGGAGCAACCTCGGTGGGCCAGCCTGTACTCCACCTTGGTCCCGAGGCCCGTCGGGGACATTAGTTGGCGGCTCCTTCACGGGGCCGTGAGCACGGGCGTGTTTTTGACACGTTTCACCTCCTTTCCGGAGACTTGCCCCTTTTGTAATGTGAGGGAAACCCTGGCGCACGTCTATTTAGAGTGTGCCAGATTGCAGCCTCTTTTTCGGCTCCTCACAAATATTCTCTTGCGCTTTTGGCTTCATTTCTCCCCTCACCTCTTTATCTATACACTCCCCATCCGTGGCCCCACCAAGTCGCGGGATCTCCTGGTTAGCCTCCTCCTAGCCTTGGCTAAGACAGCCATTTATAAGACCAGAGAGCGGAGGTTGGCTCATGAGGCGTCCTGCGATTGTAGGGCCGTTTTCCGATCTTCAGTACATTCACGCATTCGGGCGGAGTTCCTCTGGGCGGCGTCCACCGATTCCCTTGACACCTTCGAAGAACGGTGGGCGCTGTCCGGGGTTCTCTGCTCGGTGACCCCGTCCGGCTCCCTCCGTCTGACCCTCTGATTGAGGGACAGAGCGAGAGATGCCAGCCACAGCCGCTAGCTGCTGTGAATACCATCATTATTGTTATTTAGTAGGGGTTTATAATGCATGGGTGTGCCCCCCTCCCTCCCAACCACCCACCCCGCAGCCGTGCCCATCTTGTCGGGCACTCTCAGGAGAGGGAGGGTCGGTGACCCTGGGCGCGGCACTAGGTAACTCGAGGGGGTGGAAGACCACGAGTGTCGAGGAAGCCCCCCCGCTCTAAGCCACCAGGTAACTCAGGAGGGTGGAAGACCACGAGTGTCGAGGAAGCCCCCCCGCTCTGGGCCTGGGCTAGCCTGAACACCTCTCCCTCCTGAAAGCTGTTGTGTTATACCTTCTGATTGCGTTGTTTTGTTGCTAAGTTTTTCTTTATCTTTTTGTAATCTCTGTAATTGTTACAAATAAATTTCTTTTCTGTTTTAAATAAAAAAAAAAAAAAAACCTTCCATGTTGGGAGACGGGACCGTCCCTAGCTTGCTCCTCAGCTATCTGCTTTCTATTCTTTCCTAAAGCCCGCTGGCCTGGATTTTTCTTACTTTTGTCCAAAGAGTCTCGTTTGGTCGGCTGTTATGCCCCTTACTTGCTCTCCTCCGTGTATGCAGAGATTGAGGCCCTAGATTTGACCCCGGTCACCCAGGGAGAGGATGATTTACTGCCGGCTGGCCTCGAGCTGGGCAATCTCACCCCAGCCCCCCTTTCCCCATGCTCCCTCCCCCTAATTGCCTTCCCGGGCGAGCACCCTGCAGAAGGTGGTCCACCACCTGATGCCATGGCCGCCAAGACCACCACGGAGCCAGCGCCTAGCGCCACTGGGAGCCCCCTCCCTTACCCCTTAACACTTGATTCTGCTCAGGAGGCACCTTCCTTTAGCTGCTTGCCTCCTGAACCCCAGAGCCTTACCTCTGCCCCTGCCCCCACCCCGTCCCCGCCCAGTTTACCTCCTCCTGCAATGCTCCTGCCGCCCCTGGGGTTGTTTTTTTTCCCGCCTTTTGCAGATTCCCCCCAGGGAGCAGTCTTTGCACTTTCTAGTCGCTACCCATTAGGAGTTGCAATTTTTCCCCCGCCACCCCCTTCCAACCCAAGGCGCGAAATGGATTCAATAACCCCAGCCTGTCAGACGCCCCGTCGGTGGTCCGCACCTTGCCTACCCGCCTTAACGGACCACGAGGCTGTATTAAGAGCCCCACCAGGGAATACCTCGGAAATCGTAACCCCACCCCCCATGAGCTGCGGCATGCACTACGGAAGTTCTTAGAACACACCCGTGGTGCCCGCAATAGGGTACAGCTAGATCTTCAGCTATGGGGGACTTTGATCAAATTTTTCAGGCCACAAGGGCCCTTATAAAGGAAGGCAGAGGGCAAGGAAGGCGCGGTGCTGCGGCCTACGAGCGGGCCCACAGCTTCCGAAATGATCTACTCACCTACGGGATGGGTCACGGGTTGCTGCGCAACCCGCCGGGGGTCACGAACACCCCCGCCAATGAGAAACCCCCACCCCCCCAGCCCTCCGCATGATGCCTCTTATTATTGCAACCTTGAATACCAGGGGCTGTAGGATGGCTCTCCGCAGGTCCCAGGTGCTCTCTTACCTTCGGGAAGGGGGTACTCTGTAGTTTTCCTGCAAGAGACCCATACGGACCCGACCGTCGAGGACAGGTGGAGGCTGGAGTGGGGGGACGGGGTCTACTTTAGCCACTTCACGACTTGGCAAGCTGGAGTGGCGACCCTGTTCTCCCCCACCCTACGGCCCGAGGTGCTAGGGGTCACTGAGGTCATGCCGGGCCACCTGCTGCACCTTCGAGTCCGTATGGAGGGGCTCGTGGTCAACCTTGTTAATATCTATGCCCCGCAAATGAGCCCAAAGCGGCCACAATTCTATCAGCGGGTGTCCGACTTTCTCGGCACCCTAGATTCGCACGAGTGCCTGGTCCTGGGAGGGGACTTTAACACCACCCTCGAGGAACAGGACCGCTCAGGGGCCGAGCCGAGCCCAGCCGCCGCAAACATCCTCTGGGGAATAGTTGAATATTACTCCCTAGTGGACATCTGGCATGACCATCACCCAGATGACACCTCCACGTTCACTTTTGTCCGGGTGGAGGCCCATCGGTCACACCACTCTCAGTTGGACCATATTTACTTATCCCGTTTCCATCTTTCACAGGCTCACTCCTCCACCATTCGGCCAGCCCCTTTCACCAACCATCATTTAGTTACTATAACGGTCTCCCTCCGTGCAGAGAGACCGGGGCCGGCGTATTGGCACTTTAACAATAGCCTGTTGGAGGGCGAGAGCTTTGTGACGTCCTTCCGGGAGTTTTGGCTGGCCTAGCAAGAGCAGTGGCGTGCCTTTCCCTCGGCGCGGCGATGGTGGGATCTAGGGAAGGTGCGCGCCAAGCTCTTCTGCTGCGACTACACTCGGGGCACCAGCCGACGGAGAAATGCGGCGATAGAGCAGTTGGAACGGGAGGTCTTAGAGATGGAGAGGCGCCTGGCCGCCAACCCCGAGGACCCGTCCCTCTGTGGAGCGTGCCGGGAGAAGCGGGAGGAGCTTTGGGCCCTCGAGGACCACCGGGCCCGAGGTGCCTTCGTCCGGTCCCGCATCCGCCTCCTTCGGGAGATGGACTGCGGCTCCTGCTTCTTCTATGCCCTGGAGAAAACGAGGGGGGCCAAAAAACATGTCACCTGCCTTCTAGCGGAAGACGGCACCCCCCTCACGGATCCGGAGGAGATGTGTGGGAGGGCCCGTGACTTCTACGCAAGCCTTTTCTCCCCGGATCTGACCGACCCTGGCGCTCGCGGGGTGCTCTGGGAGGAACTCCCCACGGTCAGCGTGGGCGACCGAGACCGGCTAGAGCTGCCTCTCACCCTGGCCGAGTTCTCGGAAGCCCTCCGCCGCATGCCCACCAATAAATCTCCGGGCATGGACGGGCTGACCGTGGAGTTTTACCGCGCGTTCTGGGACATCCTCGGCCCAGACCTAGTCACTGTCTGGGCTGAGTCTTTGCAGGGCGGGGTCCTCCCTCTGTCGTGCAGGCGAGCGGTGCTTGCCTTGCTGCCGAAGAAGGGGGACCTCCGCGACTTACGAAACTGGCGTCCCCTCTCACTCCTTAGCACGGATTACAAAATCGTAGCGAAAGCACTTTCGCTGCGGCTAGGGTCCGTGATGGCGGACGTGATCCACCCAGACCAGACCTATACTGTCCCGGGTCGCAGCATTTGTGACAACCTCTTTCTAGTCCGAGACCTTTTGGAACTCGGGCGGAGAGACGGTCTGTCGTTCGCCCTCCTGTCTCTCGATCAGGAGAAGGCGTTCGATAGAGTGGATCATGGGTACCTCCTGAGCACCCTGCGGGCGTTTGGATTCGGACCTCAGTTTGTGAGTTTTCTTCGGGTGCTGTACGCCTCCGCGGAGTGTTTGGTTAGGCTCAACTGGACCCTGACCGAACCGGTCAGCTTCGGGCGAGGGGTGCGGCAGGGGTGCCCCCTCTCAGGCCAGCTGTACGCTCTGGCGATCGAGCCTTTCCTCTGTCTCCTCCGCAGGAGGTTGACGGGGTTGGTGCTGCGGGAGCCGGAGCTGCGGCTGGTCCTGTCGGCGTACGCCGATGACGTCCTCCTCGTGGTCCAGGACCCGGGCGACTTGGCGCGAGTGGAGGCATGCCAAGCCATTTATTCAGCAGCCTCCTCCGCCCGAGTCAACTGGGTCAAGAGCTCTGGCTTGGCGGTGGGGGGCTGGCGGCAGGTAAGCTCCCTCCCACCCGCGCTTCAGACCATCCGGTGGAGTGCCGGCCCTCTGCTCTATCTCGGCGTTTACCTTTCTGCCACGCACCCTTCTCCGCCGGAGAACTGGCAAAATTTGGAAGGCGGCGTGATTGAGCGGATCAGGAAATGGACGAGGCTACTCCGCTGTCTCTCCCTTCGGGGGAGAGCACTGGTGCTTAACCAACTAGTCCTGTCCACGCTCTGGTACCGGCTCAACACCCTAGCCCCGGCCCCGGGTTTCCTGTCCCACCTCCGGAGATTGATTCTGGAGTTCTTTTGGTCAGGATTGCACTGGGCCCCTGTTGGAGTTCTTCATTTGCCCCTGAAGGAAGGAGGGCAGGGCCTGAAGTGTCTGTACACTCAGGTCCGCGTTTTCCGCCTCCAGGCCCTGCAGAGGCTCCTTTATGGTGCAGGTAGTTCGACGTGGAGCATATTGGCGCGCGCCTTCCTACGCCGCTTCCATGGGCTCCGATATGACCGGCAGCTCTTTTATCTTTGTCCGAGAGGTTTTCCGCGAGACCTCTCCGGGCTGCCGGATTTCTACCAGGACCTCCTCCGGACCTGGAAACTGTTTTCAACCACCAGGTCTGTGGCGGCCATCGTGGGGGCAGATCTCCTCACGGAGCCCCTGCTACACAACCCCCAACTTCGTGTGCAGGCGGCGGAGTCCCGCACGGTGCGCCAGAGGTTGGTCCTGGCGGGAGTTACGAGGGTCGGGGACCTCCTGGACTACGACCGGGGGGACTGGCTGGATCCCCTGACGCTCGCTCGACGCATGGGGCTCTCCAGCCTTCGCACCCCCCGGCGCGTGCTTCAGGAGGTGGAGGCCGCTTTGACCCCCGCTGCTCGGGCTTATGTCAGCCGAGCCTTGCGCGAGGGCGCACCCCGCCCATCCTTTACCCCAGGCCCACCGGACCTTTCCATCGGGCCCCTACCCTGCCGATCCCAACACACCCCTCATCCTTTCACTGCAAGCCGGCTGCATGAATTGCAACCGGTCGGTTTTCAAGTTGCACCACGGCAATATTTATATACACTCACGCTCCATACCCTTCACGCCCGCACCCTGGTGTCCCGCCCCGACACAAAGTGGCGAGACCTCCTACCACCCTTGGAGGGGGAGCAACCTCGGTGGGCCAGCCTGTACTCCACCTTGGTCCCGAGGCCCGTCGGGGACATCAGTTGGCGGCTCCTTCACGGGGCCGTGAGCACGGGCGTGTTTTTGACACGTTTTACCTCCGTTCCAGAGACTTGCCCCTTCTGTAATGTGAGGGAAACCCTGGCGCACGTCTATTTAGAGTGTGCCAGATTGCAGCCTCTTTTTCGGCTCCTCACAAACATTCTTTTGCGCTTTTGGCTTCATTTTTCCCCTCACCTCTTTATCTATACACTCCCCATCCGTGGCCCCACCAAGTCGCGGGATCTCCTGGTTAGCCTCCTCCTAGCCTTGGCTAAGACAGCCATTTATAAGACCAGAGAGCGGAGGTTGGCTCATGAGGCGTCCTGCGATTGTAGGGCCGTTTTCCGATCCTCAGTACATTCACGCATCCGGGCGGAGTTCCTCTGGGCGGCGTCCACCGACTCCCTTGACACCTTCGAGGAACGGTGGGCGCTGTCCGGGGTTCTCTGCTCGGTGACCCCGTCCGGTTCCCTCCGTCTGACCCTCTGATTGAGGGACAGAGCGAGAGACGCCAGCCACAGCCGTTAGCTGCTGTGAATACCATCATTATTGTTATTTAGGAGGGGTCTTATAATACATGGGTGTGCCCCCCTCCCTCCCAACCACCCACCCCGCAGCCGTGCCCATCTTGTCGGGCACTCTCAGGAGAGGGAGGGTCGGTGACCCTGGGCGCGGCACTAGGTAACTCGAGGGGGTGGAAGACCACGAGTGCCGAGGAAGCCCCCCCGCTCTAGGCCACCAGGTAACTCAGGAGGGTGGAAGACCACGAGTGTCGAGGAAGCCCCCCCGCTCTGGGCCTGGGCTAGCCTGAACACCTCTCCCTCCTGAAAGCTGTTGTGTTATACCTTCTGATTGCGTTGTTTTGTTGCTAAGTTTTTCTTTATCTTTTTGTAATCTCTGTAACTGTTACAAATAAATTTCTTTTCTGTTTCAAAAACCTTCCATGTTGGGAGACGGGACCGTCCCTAGCTTGCTCCTCAGCTATCTGCTTTCTATTCTTTCCTAAAGCCCGCTGGCCTGGATTTTTCTTACTTTTGTCCAAAGAGTCTCGTTTGGTCGGCTGTTATGCCCCTTACTTGCTCTCCTCCGTGTATGCAGAGATTGAGGCCCTAGATTTGACCCCGGTCACCCAGGGAGAGGATGATTTACTGCCGGCTGGCCTCGAGCTGGGCAATCTCACCCCAGCCCCCCTTTCCCCATGCTCCCTCCCCCTAATTGCCTTCCCGGGCGAGCACCCTGCAGAAGGTGGTCCACCACCTGATGCCATGGCCGCCAAGACCACCACGGAGCCAGCGCCTAGCGCCACTGGGAGCCCCCTCCCTTACCCCTTAACACTTGATTCTGCTCAGGAGGCACCTTCCTTTAGCTGCTTGCCTCCTGAACCCCAGAGCCTTACCTCTGCCCCTGCCCCCACCCCGTCCCCGCCCAGTTTACCTCCTCCTGCAATGCTCCTGCCGCCCCTGGGGTTGTTTTTTTTTCCGCCTTTTGCAGATTCCCCCCAGGGAGCAGTCTTTGCACTTTCTAGTCGCTACCCATTAGGAGTTGCAATTTTTCCCCCGCCACCCCCTTCCAACCCAAGGCGCGAAATGGATTCAATAACCCCAGCCTGTCAGACGCCCCGTCGGTGGTCCGCACCTTGCCTACCCGCCTTAACGGACCACGAGGCTGTATTAAGAGCCCCACCAGGGAATACCTCGGAAATCGTAACCCCACCCCCCATGAGCTGCGGCATGCACTACGGAAGTTCTTAGAACACACCCGTGGTGCCCGCAATAGGGTACAGCTAGATCTTCAGCTATGGGGGGACTTTGATCAAATTTTTCAGGCCACAAGGGCCCTTATAAAGGAAGGCAGAGGGCAAGGAAGGCGCGGTGCTGCGGCCTACGAGCGGGCCCACAGCTTCCGAAATGATCTACTCACCTACGGGATGGGTCACGGGTTGCTGCGCAACCCGCCGGGGGTCACGAACACCCCCGCCAATGAGAAACCCCCACCCCCCCAGCCCTCCGCATGATGCCTCTTATTATTGCAACCTTGAATACCAGGGGCTGTAGGATGGCTCTCCGCAGGTCCCAGGTGCTCTCTTACCTTCGGGAAGGGGGGTACTCTGTAGTTTTCCTGCAAGAGACCCATACGGACCCGACCGTCGAGGACAGGTGGAGGCTGGAGTGGGGGGACGGGGTCTACTTTAGCCACTTCACGACTTGGCAAGCTGGAGTGGCGACCCTGTTCTCCCCCACCCTACGGCCCGAGGTGCTAGGGGTCACTGAGGTCATGCCGGGCCACCTGCTGCACCTTCGAGTCCGTATGGAGGGGCTCGTGGTCAACCTTGTTAATATCTATGCCCCGCAAATGAGCCCAAAGCGGCCACAATTCTATCAGCGGGTGTCCGACTTTCTCGGCACCCTAGATTCGCACGAGTGCCTGGTCCTGGGAGGGGACTTTAACACCACCCTCGAGGAACAGGACCGCTCAGGGGCCGCGCCGAGCCCAGCCGCCGCAAACATCCTCTGGGGAATAGTTGAATATTACTCCCTAGTGGACATCTGGCATGACCATCACCCAGATGACACCTCCACGTTCACTTTTGTCCGGGTGGAGGCCCATCGGTCACACCACTCTCAGTTGGACCATATTTACTTATCCCGTTTCCATCTTTCACAGGCTCACTCCTCCACCATTCGGCCAGCCCCTTTCACCAACCATCATTTAGTTTCTATAACGGTCTCCCTCCGTGCAGAGAGACCGGGGCCGGCGTATTGGCACTTTAACAATAGCCTGTTGGAGGGCGAGAGCTTTGTGACGTCCTTCCGGGAGTTTTGGCTGGCCTAGCAAGAGCAGTGGCGTGCCTTTCCCTCGGCGCGGCGATGGTGGGATCTAGGGAAGGTGCGCGCCAAGCTCTTCTGCTGCGACTACACTCGGGGCACCAGCCGACGGAGAAATGCGGCGATAGAGCAGTTGGAACGGGAGGTCTTAGAGATGGAGAGGCGCCTGGCCGCCAACCCCGAGGACCCGTCCCTCTGTGGAGCGTGCCGGGAGAAGCGGGAGGAGCTTTGGGCCCTCGAGGACCACCGGGCCCGAGGTGCCTTCGTCCGGTCCCGCATCCGCCTCCTTCGGGAGATGGACTGCGGCTCCTGCTTCTTCTATGCCCTGGAGAAAACGAGGGGGGCCAAAAAACATGTCACCTGCCTTCTAGCGGAAGACGGCACCCCCCTCACGGATCCGGAGGAGATGTGTGGGAGGGCCCGTGACTTCTACGCAAGCCTTTTCTCCCCGGATCTGACCGACCCTGGCGCTCGCGGGGTGCTCTGGGAGGAACTCCCCACGGTCAGCGTGGGCGACCGAGACCGGCTAGAGCTGCCTCTCACCCTGGCCGAGTTCTCGGAAGCCCTCCGCCGCATGCCCACCAATAAATCTCCGGGCATGGACGGGCTGACCGTGGAGTTTTACCGCGCGTTCTGGGACATCCTCGGCCCAGACCTAGTCACTGTCTGGGCTGAGTCTTTGCAGGGCGGGGTCCTCCCTCTGTCGTGCAGGCGAGCGGTGCTTGCCTTGCTGCCGAAGAAGGGGGACCTCCGCGACTTACGAAACTGGCGTCCCCTCTCACTCCTTAGCACGGATTACAAAATCGTAGCGAAAGCACTTTCGCTGCGGCTAGGGTCCGTGATGGCGGACGTGATCCACCCAGACCAGACCTATACTGTCCCGGGTCGCAGCATTTGTGACAACCTCTTTCTAGTCTGAGACCTTTTGGAACTCGGGCGGAGAGACGGTCTGTCGTTCGCCCTCCTGTCTCTCGATCAGGAGAAGGCGTTCGATAGAGTGGATCATGGGTACCTCCTGAGCACCCTGCGGGCGTTTGGATTCGGACCTCAGTTTGTGAGTTTTCTCCGGGTGCTGTACGCCTCCGCGGAGTGTTTGGTTAGGCTCAACTGGACCCTGACCGAACCGGTCAGCTTCGGGCGAGGGGTGCGGCAGGGGTGCCCCCTCTCAGGCCAGCTGTACGCTCTGGCGATCGAGCCTTTCCTCTGTCTCCTCCGCAGGAGGTTGACGGGGTTGGTGCTGCGGGAGCCGGAGCTGCGGCTGGTCCTGTCGGCGTACGCCGATGACGTCCTCCTCGTGGTCCAGGACCCGGGCGACTTGGCGCGAGTGGAGGCATGCCAAGCCATTTATTCAGCAGCCTCCTCCGCCCGAGTCAACTGGGTCAAGAGCTCTGGCTTGGCGGTGGGGGGCTGGCGGCAGGTAAGCTCCCTCCCACCCGCGCTTCAGACCATCCGGTGGAGTGCCGGCCCTCTGCTCTATCTCGGCGTTTACCTTTCTGCCACGCACCCTTCTCCGCCGGAGAACTGGCAAAATTTGGAAGGCGGCGTGATTGAGCGGATCAGGAAATGGACGAGGCTACTCCGATGTCTCTCCCTTCGGGGGAGAGCACTGGTGCTTAACCAACTAGTCCTGTCCACGCTCTGGTACCGGCTCAACACCCTAGCCCCGGCCCCGGGTTTCCTGTCCCACCTCCGGAGATTGATTCTGGAGTTCTTTTGGTCAGGATTGCACTGGGCCCCTGTTGGAGTTCTTCATTTGCCCCTGAAGGAAGGAGGGCAGGGCCTGAAGTGTCTGTACACTCAGGTCCGCGTTTTCCGCCTCCAGGCCCTGCAGAGGCTCCTTTATGGTGCAGGTAGTTCGACGTGGAGCATATTGGCGCGCGCCTTCCTACGCCGCTTCCATGGGCTCCGATATGACCGGCAGCTCTTTTATCTTTGTCCGAGAGGTTTTCCGCGAGACCTCTCCGGGCTGCCGGATTTCTACCAGGACCTCCTCCGGACCTGGAAACTGTTTTCAACCACCAGGTCTGTGGCGGCCATCGTGGGGGCAGATCTCCTCACGGAGCCCCTGCTACACAACCCCCAACTTCGTGTGCAGGCGGCGGAGTCCCGCACGGTGCGCCAGAGGTTGGTCCTGGCGGGAGTTACGAGGGTCGGGGACCTCCTGGACTACGACCGGGGGGACTGGCTGGATCCCCTGACGCTCGCTCGACGCATGGGGCTCTCCAGCCTTCGCACCCCCCGGCGCGTGCTTCAGGAGGTGGAGGCCGCTTTGACCCCCGCTGCTCGGGCTTATGTCAGCCGAGCCTTGCGCGAGGGCGCACCCCGCCCATCCTTTACCCCAGGCCCACCGGACCTTTCCATCGGGCCCCTACCCTGCCGATCCCAACACACCCCTCATCCTTTCACTGCAAGCCGGCTGCATGAATTGCAACCGGTCGGTTTTCAAGTTGCACCACGGCAATATTTATATACACTCACGCTCCATACCCTTCACGCCCGCACCCTGGTGTCCCGCCCCGACACAAAGTGGCGAGACCTCCTACCACCCTTGGAGGGGGAGCAACCTCGGTGGGCCAGCCTGTACTCCACCTTGGTCCCGAGGCCCGTCGGGGACATCAGTTGGCGGCTCCTTCACGGGGCCGTGAGCACGGGCGTGTTTTTGACACGTTTTACCTCCGTTCCAGAGACTTGCCCCTTCTGTAATGTGAGGGAAACCCTGGCGCACGTCTATTTAGAGTGTGCCAGATTGCAGCCTCTTTTTCGGCTCCTCACAAACATTCTTTTGCGCTTTTGGCTTCATTTTTCCCCTCACCTCTTTATCTATACACTCCCCATCCGTGGCCCCACCAAGTCGCGGGATCTCCTGGTTAGCCTCCTCCTAGCCTTGGCTAAGACAGCCATTTATAAGACCAGAGAGCGGAGGTTGGCTCATGAGGCGTCCTGCGATTGTAGGGCCGTTTTCCGATCCTCAGTACATTCACGCATCCGGGCGGAGTTCCTCTGGGCGGCGTCCACCGACTCCCTTGACACCTTCGAGGAGCGGTGGGCGCTGTCCGGGGTTCTCTGCTCGGTGACCCCGTCCGGTTCCCTCCGTCTGACCCTCTGATTGAGGGACAGAGCGAGAGACGCCAGCCACAGCCGTTAGCTGCTGTGAATACCATCATTATTGTTATTTAGGAGGGGTCTTATAATACATGGATGTGCCCCCCTCCCTCCCAGCCACCCACCCCGCAGCCGTGCCCATCTTGTCGGGCACTCTCAGGAGAGGGAGGGTCGGTGACCCTGGGCGCGGCACTAGGTAACTCGAGGGGGTGGAAGACCACGAGTGTCGAGGAAGCCCCCCCGCTCTAGGCCACCAGGTAACTCAGGAGGGTGGAAGACCACGAGTGTCGAGGAAGCCCCCCCGCTCTGGGCCTGGGCTAGCCTGAACACCTCTCCCTCCTGAAAGCTGTTGTGTTATACCTTCTGATTGCGTTGTTTTGTTGCTAAGTTTTTCTTTCTCTTCTTGTAATCTCTGTAACTGTTACAAATAAATTTCTTTTCTGTTTCAAAAAAAAAAAAAACCTTCCATGTTGGGAGACGGGACCGTCCCTAGCTTGCTCCTCAGCTATCTGCTTTCTATTCTTTCCTAAAGCCCGCTGGCCTGGATTTTTCTTACTTTTGTCCAAAGAGTCTCGTTTGGTCGGCTGTTATGCCCCTTACTTGCTCTCCTCCGTGTATGCAGAGATTGAGGCCCTAGATTTGACCCCGGTCACCCAGGGAGAGGATGATTTACTGCCGGCTGGCCTCGAGCTGGGCAATCTCACCCCAGCCCCCCTTTCCCCATGCTCCCTCCCCCTAATTGCCTTCCCGGGCGAGCACCCTGCAGAAGGTGGTCCACCACCTGATGCCATGGCCGCCAAGACCACCACGGAGCCAGCGCCTAGCGCCACTGGGAGCCCCCTCCCTTACCCCTTAACACTTGATTCTGCTCAGGAGGCACCTTCCTTTAGCTGCTTGCCTCCTGAACCCCAGAGCCTTACCTCTGCCCCTGCCCCCACCCCGTCCCCGCCCAGTTTACCTCCTCCTGCAATGCTCCTGCCGCCCCTGGGGTTGTTTTTTTTTCCGCCTTTTGCAGATTCCCCCCAGGGAGCAGTCTTTGCACTTTCTAGTCGCTACCCATTAGGAGTTGCAATTTTTCCCCCGCCACCCCCTTCCAACCCAAGGCGCGAAATGGATTCAATAACCCCAGCCTGTCAGACGCCCCGTCGGTGGTCCGCACCTTGCCTACCCGCCTTAACGGACCACGAGGCTGTATTAAGAGCCCCACCAGGGAATACCTCGGAAATCGTAACCCCACCCCCCATGAGCTGCGGCATGCACTACGGAAGTTCTTAGAACACACCCGTGGTGCCCGCAATAGGGTACAGCTAGATCTTCAGCTATGGGGGGACTTTGATCAAATTTTTCAGGCCACAAGGGCCCTTATAAAGGAAGGCAGAGGGCAAGGAAGGCGCGGTGCTGCGGCCTACGAGCGGGCCCACAGCTTCCGAAATGATCTACTCACCTACGGGATGGGTCACGGGTTGCTGCGCAACCCGCCGGGGGTCACGAACACCCCCGCCAATGAGAAACCCCCACCCCCCCAGCCCTCCGCATGATGCCTCTTATTATTGCAACCTTGAATACCAGGGGCTGTAGGATGGCTCTCCGCAGGTCCCAGGTGCTCTCTTACCTTCGGGAAGGGGGGTACTCTGTAGTTTTCCTGCAAGAGACCCATACGGACCCGACCGTCGAGGACAGGTGGAGGCTGGAGTGGGGGGACGGGGTCTACTTTAGCCACTTCACGACTTGGCAAGCTGGAGTGGCGACCCTGTTCTCCCCCACCCTACGGCCCGAGGTGCTAGGGGTCACTGAGGTCATGCCGGGCCACCTGCTGCACCTTCGAGTCCGTATGGAGGGGCTCGTGGTCAACCTTGTTAATATCTATGCCCCGCAAATGAGCCCAAAGCGGCCACAATTCTATCAGCGGGTGTCCGACTTTCTCGGCACCCTAGATTCGCACGAGTGCCTGGTCCTGGGAGGGGACTTTAACACCACCCTCGAGGAACAGGACCGCTCAGGGGCCGCGCCGAGCCCAGCCGCCGCAAACATCCTCTGGGGAATAGTTGAATATTACTCCCTAGTGGACATCTGGCATGACCATCACCCAGATGACACCTCCACGTTCACTTTTGTCCGGGTGGAGGCCCATCGGTCACACCACTCTCAGTTGGACCATATTTACTTATCCCGTTTCCATCTTTCACAGGCTCACTCCTCCACCATTCGGCCAGCCCCTTTCACCAACCATCATTTAGTTACTATAACGGTCTCCCTCCGTGCAGAGAGACCGGGGCCGGCGTATTGGCACTTTAACAATAGCCTGTTGGAGGGCGAGAGCTTTGTGACGTCCTTCCGGGAGTTTTGGCTGGCCTAGCAAGAGCAGTGGCGTGCCTTTCCCTCGGCGCGGCGATGGTGGGATCTAGGGAAGGTGCGCGCCAAGCTCTTCTGCTGCGACTACACTCGGGGCACCAGCCGACGGAGAAATGCGGCGATAGAGCAGTTGGAACGGGAGGTCTTAGAGATGGAGAGGCGCCTGGCCGCCAACCCCGAGGACCCGTCCCTCTGTGGAGCGTGCCGGGAGAAGCGGGAGGAGCTTTGGGCCCTCGAGGACCACCGGGCCCGAGGTGCCTTCGTCCGGTCCCGCATCCGCCTCCTTCGGGAGATGGACTGCGGCTCCTGCTTCTTCTATGCCCTGGAGAAAACGAGGGGGGCCAAAAAACATGTCACCTGCCTTCTAGCGGAAGACGGCACCCCCCTCACGGATCCGGAGGAGATGTGTGGGAGGGCCCGTGACTTCTACGCAAGCCTTTTCTCCCCGGATCTGACCGACCCTGGCGCTCGCGGGGTGCTCTGGGAGGAACTCCCCACGGTCAGCGTGGGCGACCGAGACCGGCTAGAGCTGCCTCTCACCCTGGCCGAGTTCTCGGAAGCCCTCCGCCGCATGCCCACCAATAAATCTCCGGGCATGGACGGGCTGACCGTGGAGTTTTACCGCGCGTTCTGGGACATCCTCGGCCCAGACCTAGTCACTGTCTGGGCTGAGTCTTTGCAGGGCGGGGTCCTCCCTCTGTCGTGCAGGCGAGCGGTGCTTGCCTTGCTGCCGAAGAAGGGGGACCTCCGCGACTTACGAAACTGGCGTCCCCTCTCACTCCTTAGCACGGATTACAAAATCGTAGCGAAAGCACTTTCGCTGCGGCTAGGGTCCGTGATGGCGGACGTGATCCACCCAGACCAGACCTATACTGTCCCGGGTCGCAGCATTTGTGACAACCTCTTTCTAGTCCGAGACCTTTTGGAACTCGGGCGGAGAGACGGTCTGTCGTTCGCCCTCCTGTCTCTCGATCAGGAGAAGGCGTTCGATAGAGTGGATCATGGGTACCTCCTGAGCACCCTGCGGGCGTTTGGATTCGGACCTCAGTTTGTGAGTTTTCTCCGGGTGCTGTACGCCTCCGCGGAGTGTTTGGTTAGGCTCAACTGGACCCTGACCGAACCGGTCAGCTTCGGGCGAGGGGTGCGGCAGGGGTGCCCCCTCTCAGGCCAGCTGTACGCTCTGGCGATCGAGCCTTTCCTCTGTCTCCTCCGCAGGAGGTTGACGGGGTTGGTGCTGCGGGAGCCGGAGCTGCGGCTGGTCCTGTCGGCGTACGCCGATGACGTCCTCCTCGTGGTCCAGGACCCGGGCGACTTGGCGCGAGTGGAGGCATGCCAAGCCATTTATTCAGCAGCCTCCTCCGCCCGAGTCAACTGGGTCAAGAGCTCTGGCTTGGCGGTGGGGGGCTGGCGGCAGGTAAGCTCCCTCCCACCCGCGCTTCAGACCATCCGGTGGAGTGCCGGCCCTCTGCTCTATCTCGGCGTTTACCTTTCTGCCACGCACCCTTCTCCGCCGGAGAACTGGCAAAATTTGGAAGGCGGCGTGATTGAGCGGATCAGGAAATGGACGAGGCTACTCCGATGTCTCTCCCTTCGGGGGAGAGCACTGGTGCTTAACCAACTAGTCCTGTCCACGCTCTGGTACCGGCTCAACACCCTAGCCCCGGCCCCGGGTTTCCTGTCCCACCTCCGGAGATTGATTCTGGAGTTCTTTTGGTCAGGATTGCACTGGGCCCCTGTTGGAGTTCTTCATTTGCCCCTGAAGGAAGGAGGGCAGGGCCTGAAGTGTCTGTACACTCAGGTCCGCGTTTTCCGCCTCCAGGCCCTGCAGAGGCTCCTTTATGGTGCAGGTAGTTCGACGTGGAGCATATTGGCGCGCGCCTTCCTACGCCGCTTCCATGGGCTCCGATATGACCGGCAGCTCTTTTATCTTTGTCCGAGAGGTTTTCCGCGAGACCTCTCCGGGCTGCCGGATTTCTACCAGGACCTCCTCCGGACCTGGAAACTGTTTTCAACCACCAGGTCTGTGGCGGCCATCGTGGGGGCAGATCTCCTCACGGAGCCCCTGCTACACAACCCCCAACTTCGTGTGCAGGCGGCGGAGTCCCGCACGGTGCGCCAGAGGTTGGTCCTGGCGGGAGTTACGAGGGTCGGGGACCTCCTGGACTACGACCGGGGGGACTGGCTGGATCCCCTGACGCTCGCTCGACGCATGGGGCTCTCCAGCCTTCGCACCCCCCGGCGCGTGCTTCAGGAGGTGGAGGCCGCTTTGACCCCCGCTGCTCGGGCTTATGTCAGCCGAGCCTTGCGCGAGGGCGCACCCCGCCCATCCTTTACCCCAGGCCCACCGGACCTTTCCATCGGGCCCCTACCCTGCCGATCCCAACACACCCCTCATCCTTTCACTGCAAGCCGGCTGCATGAATTGCAACCGGTCGGTTTTCAAGTTGCACCACGGCAATATTTATATACACTCACGCTCCATACCCTTCACGCCCGCACCCTGGTGTCCCGCCCCGACACAAAGTGGCGAGACCTCCTACCACCCTTGGAGGGGGAGCAACCTCGGTGGGCCAGCCTGTACTCCACCTTGGTCCCGAGGCCCGTCGGGGACATCAGTTGGCGGCTCCTTCACGGGGCCGTGAGCACGGGCGTGTTTTTGACACGTTTTACCTCCGTTCCAGAGACTTGCCCCTTCTGTAATGTGAGGGAAACCCTGGCGCACGTCTATTTAGAGTGTGCCAGATTGCAGCCTCTTTTTCGGCTCCTCACAAACATTCTTTTGCGCTTTTGGCTTCATTTTTCCCCTCACCTCTTTATCTATACACTCCCCATCCGTGGCCCCACCAAGTCGCGGGATCTCCTGGTTAGCCTCCTCCTAGCCTTGGCTAAGACAGCCATTTATAAGACCAGAGAGCGGAGGTTGGCTCATGAGGCGTCCTGCGATTGTAGGGCCGTTTTCCGATCCTCAGT
This sequence comes from Natator depressus, assembly GCF_965152275.1. NCBI lineage: Eukaryota > Metazoa > Chordata > Testudines > Cheloniidae > Natator > Natator depressus. The sequence continues at coordinate 83,131,555 of NC_134234.1, forward strand.
ACATTCACGCATCCGGGCGGAGTTCCTCTGGGCGGCGTCCACCGACTCCCTTGACACCTTCGAGGAGCGGTGGGCGCTGTCCGGGGTTCTCTGCTCGGTGACCCCGTCCGGTTCCCTCCGTCTGACCCTCTGATTGAGGGACAGAGCGAGAGACGCCAGCCACAGCCGTTAGCTGCTGTGAATACCATCATTATTGTTATTTAGGAGGGGTCTTATAATACATGGATGTGCCCCCCTCCCTCCCAGCCACCCACCCCGCAGCCGTGCCCATCTTGTCGGGCACTCTCAGGAGAGGGAGGGTCGGTGACCCTGGGCGCGGCACTAGGTAACTCGAGGGGGTGGAAGACCACGAGTGTCGAGGAAGCCCCCCCGCTCTAGGCCACCAGGTAACTCAGGAGGGTGGAAGACCACGAGTGTCGAGGAAGCCCCCCCGCTCTGGGCCTGGGCTAGCCTGAACACCTCTCCCTCCTGAAAGCTGTTGTGTTATACCTTCTGATTGCGTTGTTTTGTTGCTAAGTTTTTCTTTCTCTTCTTGTAATCTCTGTAACTGTTACAAATAAATTTCTTTTCTGTTTCAAAAAAAAAAAAAACCTTCCATGTTGGGAGACGGGACCGTCCCTAGCTTGCTCCTCAGCTATCTGCTTTCTATTCTTTCCTAAAGCCCGCTGGCCTGGATTTTTCTTACTTTTGTCCAAAGAGTCTCGTTTGGTCGGCTGTTATGCCCCTTACTTGCTCTCCTCCGTGTATGCAGAGATTGAGGCCCTAGATTTGACCCCGGTCACCCAGGGAGAGGATGATTTACTGCCGGCTGGCCTCGAGCTGGGCAATCTCACCCCAGCCCCCCTTTCCCCATGCTCCCTCCCCCTAATTGCCTTCCCGGGCGAGCACCCTGCAGAAGGTGGTCCACCACCTGATGCCATGGCCGCCAAGACCACCACGGAGCCAGCGCCTAGCGCCACTGGGAGCCCCCTCCCTTACCCCTTAACACTTGATTCTGCTCAGGAGGCACCTTCCTTTAGCTGCTTGCCTCCTGAACCCCAGAGCCTTACCTCTGCCCCTGCCCCCACCCCGTCCCCGCCCAGTTTACCTCCTCCTGCAATGCTCCTGCCGCCCCTGGGGTTGTTTTTTTTTCCGCCTTTTGCAGATTCCCCCCAGGGAGCAGTCTTTGCACTTTCTAGTCGCTACCCATTAGGAGTTGCAATTTTTCCCCCGCCACCCCCTTCCAACCCAAGGCGCGAAATGGATTCAATAACCCCAGCCTGTCAGACGCCCCGTCGGTGGTCCGCACCTTGCCTACCCGCCTTAACGGACCACGAGGCTGTATTAAGAGCCCCACCAGGGAATACCTCGGAAATCGTAACCCCACCCCCCATGAGCTGCGGCATGCACTACGGAAGTTCTTAGAACACACCCGTGGTGCCCGCAATAGGGTACAGCTAGATCTTCAGCTATGGGGGGACTTTGATCAAATTTTTCAGGCCACAAGGGCCCTTATAAAGGAAGGCAGAGGGCAAGGAAGGCGCGGTGCTGCGGCCTACGAGCGGGCCCACAGCTTCCGAAATGATCTACTCACCTACGGGATGGGTCACGGGTTGCTGCGCAACCCGCCGGGGGTCACGAACACCCCCGCCAATGAGAAACCCCCACCCCCCCAGCCCTCCGCATGATGCCTCTTATTATTGCAACCTTGAATACCAGGGGCTGTAGGATGGCTCTCCGCAGGTCCCAGGTGCTCTCTTACCTTCGGGAAGGGGGGTACTCTGTAGTTTTCCTGCAAGAGACCCATACGGACCCGACCGTCGAGGACAGGTGGAGGCTGGAGTGGGGGGACGGGGTCTACTTTAGCCACTTCACGACTTGGCAAGCTGGAGTGGCGACCCTGTTCTCCCCCACCCTACGGCCCGAGGTGCTAGGGGTCACTGAGGTCATGCCGGGCCACCTGCTGCACCTTCGAGTCCGTATGGAGGGGCTCGTGGTCAACCTTGTTAATATCTATGCCCCGCAAATGAGCCCAAAGCGGCCACAATTCTATCAGCGGGTGTCCGACTTTCTCGGCACCCTAGATTCGCACGAGTGCCTGGTCCTGGGAGGGGACTTTAACACCACCCTCGAGGAACAGGACCGCTCAGGGGCCGCGCCGAGCCCAGCCGCCGCAAACATCCTCTGGGGAATAGTTGAATATTACTCCCTAGTGGACATCTGGCATGACCATCACCCAGATGACACCTCCACGTTCACTTTTGTCCGGGTGGAGGCCCATCGGTCACACCACTCTCAGTTGGACCATATTTACTTATCCCGTTTCCATCTTTCACAGGCTCACTCCTCCACCATTCGGCCAGCCCCTTTCACCAACCATCATTTAGTTACTATAACGGTCTCCCTCCGTGCAGAGAGACCGGGGCCGGCGTATTGGCACTTTAACAATAGCCTGTTGGAGGGCGAGAGCTTTGTGACGTCCTTCCGGGAGTTTTGGCTGGCCTAGCAAGAGCAGTGGCGTGCCTTTCCCTCGGCGCGGCGATGGTGGGATCTAGGGAAGGTGCGCGCCAAGCTCTTCTGCTGCGACTACACTCGGGGCACCAGCCGACGGAGAAATGCGGCGATAGAGCAGTTGGAACGGGAGGTCTTAGAGATGGAGAGGCGCCTGGCCGCCAACCCCGAGGACCCGTCCCTCTGTGGAGCGTGCCGGGAGAAGCGGGAGGAGCTTTGGGCCCTCGAGGACCACCGGGCCCGAGGTGCCTTCGTCCGGTCCCGCATCCGCCTCCTTCGGGAGATGGATCGCGGCTCCCGCTTCTTCTATGCCTTGGAGAAAACGAGGGGGGCCAAAAAACACGTCACCTGCCTTCTAGCGGAAGACGGCACCCCCCTCACGGATCCGGAGAAGATGTGTGGGAGGGCCCGTGACTTCTACGCAAGCCTTTTCTCCCCGGATCCGACCGATCCTGGCGCTCGCGGGGTGCTCTGGGAGGAACTCCCCACGGTCAGCGTGGGCGACCGAGACCGGCTAGAGCTGCCTCTCACCCTGGCCGAGTTCTCGGAAGCCCTCCGCCGCATGCCCACCAATAAATCTCCGGGCATGGACGGGCTGACCGTGGAGTTTTACCGCGCGTTCTGGGACATCCTCGGCCCAGACCTAGTCACTGTCTGGGCTGAGTCTTTGCAGGGCGGGGTCCTCCCTCTGTCGTGCAGGCGAGCGGTGCTTGCCTTGCTGCCGAAGAAGGGGGACCTCCGCGACTTACGAAACTGGCGTCCCCTCTCACTCCTTAGCACGGATTACAAAATCGTAGCGAAAGCAATTTCGCTGCGGCTAGGGTCCGTGATGGCGGACGTGATCCACCCAGACCAGACCTATACTGTCCCGGGTCGCAGCATTTTTGACAACCTCTTTCTAGTCCGAGACCTTTTGGAACTCGGGCGGAGAGACGGTCTGTCGTTCGCCCTCCTGTCTCTCGATCAGGAGAAGGCGTTCGATAGAGTGGATCATGGGTACCTCCTGAGCACCCTGCGGGCGTTTGGATTCGGACCTCAGTTTGTGAGTTTTCTCCGGGTGCTGTACGCCTCCGCGGAGTGTTTGGTTAGGCTCAACTGGACCCTGACCGAACCGGTCAGCTTCGGGCGAGGGGTGCGGCAGGGGTGCCCCCTCTCAGGCCAGCTGTACGCTCTGGCGATCGAGCCTTTCCTCTGTCTCCTCCGCAGGAGGTTGACGGGGTTGGTGCTGCGGGAGCCGGAGCTGCGGCTGGTCCTGTCGGCGTACGCCGATGACGTCCTCCTCGTGGTCCAGGACCCGGGCGACTTGGCGCGAGTGGAGGCATGCCAAGCCATTTATTCAGCAGCCTCCTCCGCCCGAGTCAACTGGGTCAAGAGCTCTGGCTTGGCGGTGGGGGGCTGGCGGCAGGTAAGCTCCCTCCCACCCGCGCTTCAGACCATCCGGTGGAGTGCCGGCCCTCTGCTCTATCTCGGCGTTTACCTTTCTGCCACGCACCCTTCTCCGCCGGAGAACTGGCAAAATTTGGAAGGCGGCGTGATTGAGCGGATCAGGAAATGGACGAGGCTACTCCGATGTCTCTCCCTTCGGGGGAGAGCACTGGTGCTTAACCAACTAGTCCTGTCCACGCTCTGGTACCGGCTCAACACCCTAGCCCCGGCCCCGGGTTTCCTGTCCCACCTCCGGAGATTGATTCTGGAGTTCTTTTGGTCAGGATTGCACTGGGCCCCTGTTGGAGTTCTTCATTTGCCCCTGAAGGAAGGAGGGCAGGGCCTGAAGTGTCTGTACACTCAGGTCCGCGTTTTCCGCCTCCAGGCCCTGCAGAGGCTCCTTTATGGTGCAGGTAGTTCGACGTGGAGCATATTGGCGCGCGCCTTCCTACGCCGCTTCCATGGGCTCCGATATGACCGGCAGCTCTTTTATCTTTGTCCGAGAGGTTTTCCGCGAGACCTCTCCGGGCTGCCGGATTTCTACCAGGACCTCCTCCGGACCTGGAAACTGTTTTCAACCACCAGGTCTGTGGCGGCCATTGTGGGGGCAGATCTCCTCACGGAGCCCCTGCTACACAACCCCCAACTTCGTGTGCAGGCGGCGGAGTCCCGCACGGTGCGCCAGAGGTTGGTCCTGGCGGGAGTTACGAGGGTCGGGGACCTCCTGGACTACGACCGGGGGGACTGGCTGGATCCCCTGACGCTCGCTCGACGCATGGGGCTCTCCAGCCTTCGCACCCCCCGGCGCGTGCTTCAGGAGGTGGAGGCCGCTTTGACCCCCGCTGCTCGGGCTTATGTCAGCCGAGCCTTGCGCGAGGGCGCACCCCGCCCATCCTTTACCCCAGGCCCACCGGACCTTTCCATCGGGCCCCTACCCTGCCGATCCCAACACACCCCTCATCCTTTCACTGCAAGCCGGCTGCATGAATTGCAACCGGTCGGTTTTCAAGTTGCACCACGGCAATATTTATATACACTCACGCTCCATACCCTTCACGCCCGCACCCTGGTGTCCCGCCCCGACACAAAGTGGCGAGACCTCCTACCACCCTTGGAGGGGGAGCAACCTCGGTGGGCCAGCCTGTACTCCACCTTGGTCCCGAGGCCCGTCGGGGACATCAGTTGGCGGCTCCTTCACGGGGCCGTGAGCTCGGGCGTGTTTTTGACACGTTTTACCTCCGTTCCAGAGACTTGCCCCTTCTGTAATGTGAGGGAAACCCTGGCGCACGTCTATTTAGAGTGTGCCAGATTGCAGCCTCTTTTTCGGCTCCTCACAAACATTCTTTTGCGCTTTTGGCTTCATTTTTCCCCTCACCTCTTTATCTATACACTCCCCATCCGTGGCCCCACCAAGTCGCGGGATCTCCTGGTTAGCCTCCTCCTAGCCTTGGCTAAGACAGCCATTTATAAGACCAGAGAGCGGAGGTTGGCTCATGAGGCGTCCTGCGATTGTAGGGCCGTTTTCCGATCCTCAGTACATTCACGCATCCGGGCGGAGTTCCTCTGGGCGGCGTCCACCGACTCCCTTGACACCTTCGAGGAACGGTGGGCGCTGTCCGGGGTTCTCTGCTCGGTGACCCCGTCCGGTTCCCTCCGTCTGACCCTCTGATTGAGGGACAGAGCGAGAGACGCCAGCCACAGCCGTTAGCTGCTGTGAATACCATCATTATTGTTATTTAGGAGGGGTCTTATAATACATGGGTGTGCCCCCCTCCCTCCCAACCACCCACCCCGCAGCCGTGCCCATCTTGTCGGGCACTCTCAGGAGAGGGAGGGTCGGTGACCCTGGGCGCGGCACTAGGTAACTCGAGGGGGTGGAAGACCACGAGTGCCGAGGAAGCCCCCCCGCTCTAGGCCACCAGGTAACTCAGGAGGGTGGAAGACCACGAGTGTCGAGGAAGCCCCCCCGCTCTGGGCCTGGGCTAGCCTGAACACCTCTCCCTCCTGAAAGCTGTTGTGTTATACCTTCTGATTGCGTTGTTTTGTTGCTAAGTTTTTCTTTATCTTTTTGTAATCTCTGTAACTGTTACAAATAAATTTCTTTTCTGTTTCAAAAACCTTCCATGTTGGGAGACGGGACCGTCCCTAGCTTGCTCCTCAGCTATCTGCTTTCTATTCTTTCCTAAAGCCCGCTGGCCTGGATTTTTCTTACTTTTGTCCAAAGAGTCTCGTTTGGTCGGCTGTTATGCCCCTTACTTGCTCTCCTCCGTGTATGCAGAGATTGAGGCCCTAGATTTGACCCCGGTCACCCAGGGAGAGGATGATTTACTGCCGGCTGGCCTCGAGCTGGGCAATCTCACCCCAGCCCCCCTTTCCCCATGCTCCCTCCCCCTAATTGCCTTCCCGGGCGAGCACCCTGCAGAAGGTGGTCCACCACCTGATGCCATGGCCGCCAAGACCACCACGGAGCCAGCGCCTAGCGCCACTGGGAGCCCCCTCCCTTACCCCTTAACACTTGATTCTGCTCAGGAGGCACCTTCCTTTAGCTGCTTGCCTCCTGAACCCCAGAGCCTTACCTCTGCCCCTGCCCCCACCCCGTCCCCGCCCAGTTTACCTCCTCCTGCAATGCTCCTGCCGCCCCTGGGGTTGTTTTTTTTTCCGCCTTTTGCAGATTCCCCCCAGGGAGCAGTCTTTGCACTTTCTAGTCGCTACCCATTAGGAGTTGCAATTTTTCCCCCGCCACCCCCTTCCAACCCAAGGCGCGAAATGGATTCAATAACCCCAGCCTGTCAGACGCCCCGTCGGTGGTCCGCACCTTGCCTACCCGCCTTAACGGACCACGAGGCTGTATTAAGAGCCCCACCAGGGAATACCTCGGAAATCGTAACCCCACCCCCCATGAGCTGCGGCATGCACTACGGAAGTTCTTAGAACACACCCGTGGTGCCCGCAATAGGGTACAGCTAGATCTTCAGCTATGGGGGGACTTTGATCAAATTTTTCAGGCCACAAGGGCCCTTATAAAGGAAGGCAGAGGGCAAGGAAGGCGCGGTGCTGCGGCCTACGAGCGGGCCCACAGCTTCCGAAATGATCTACTCACCTACGGGATGGGTCACGGGTTGCTGCGCAACCCGCCGGGGGTCACGAACACCCCCGCCAATGAGAAACCCCCACCCCCCCAGCCCTCCGCATGATGCCTCTTATTATTGCAACCTTGAATACCAGGGGCTGTAGGATGGCTCTCCGCAGGTCCCAGGTGCTCTCTTACCTTCGGGAAGGGGGGTACTCTGTAGTTTTCCTGCAAGAGACCCATACGGACCCGACCGTCGAGGACAGGTGGAGGCTGGAGTGGGGGGACGGGGTCTACTTTAGCCACTTCACGACTTGGCAAGCTGGAGTGGCGACCCTGTTCTCCCCCACCCTACGGCCCGAGGTGCTAGGGGTCACTGAGGTCATGCCGGGCCACCTGCTGCACCTTCGAGTCCGTATGGAGGGGCTCGTGGTCAACCTTGTTAATATCTATGCCCCGCAAATGAGCCCAAAGCGGCCACAATTCTATCAGCGGGTGTCCGACTTTCTCGGCACCCTAGATTCGCACGAGTGCCTGGTCCTGGGAGGGGACTTTAACACCACCCTCGAGGAACAGGACCGCTCAGGGGCCGAGCCGAGCCCAGCCGCCGCAAACATCCTCTGGGGAATAGTTGAATATTACTCCCTAGTGGACATCTGGCATGACCATCACCCAGATGACACCTCCACGTTCACTTTTGTCCGGGTGGAGGCCCATCGGTCACACCACTCTCAGTTGGACCATATTTACTTATCCCGTTTCCATCTTTCACAGGCTCACTCCTCCACCATTCGGCCAGCCCCTTTCACCAACCATCATTTAGTTACTATAACGGTCTCCCTCCGTGCAGAGAGACCGGGGCCGGCGTATTGGCACTTTAACAATAGCCTGTTGGAGGGCGAGAGCTTTGTGACGTCCTTCCGGGAGTTTTGGCTGGCCTAGCAAGAGCAGTGGCGTGCCTTTCCCTCGGCGCGGCGATGGTGGGATCTAGGGAAGGTGCGCGCCAAGCTCTTCTGCTGCGACTACACTCGGGGCACCAGCCGACGGAGAAATGCGGCGATAGAGCAGTTGGAACGGGAGGTCTTTGAGATGGAGAGGCGCCTGGCCGCCAACCCCGAGGACCCGTCCCTCTGTGGAGCGTGCCGGGAGAAGCGGGAGGAGCTTTGGGCCCTCGAGGACCACCGGGCCCGAGGTGCCTTCGTCCGGTCCCGCATCCGCCTCCTTCGGGAGATGGACTGCGGCTCCTGCTTCTTCTATGCCCTGGAGAAAACGAGGGGGGCCAAAAAACATGTCACCTGCCTTCTAGCGGAAGACGGCACCCCCCTCACGGATCCGGAGGAGATGTGTGGGAGGGCCCGTGACTTCTACGCAAGCCTTTTCTCCCCGGATCTGACCGACCCTGGCGCTCGCGGGGTGCTCTGGGAGGAACTCCCCACGGTCAGCGTGGGCGACCGAGACCGGCTAGAGCTGCCTCTCACCCTGGCCGAGTTCTCGGAAGCCCTCCGCCGCATGCCCACCAATAAATCTCCGGGCATGGACGGGCTGACCGTGGAGTTTTACCGCGCGTTCTGGGACATCCTCGGCCCAGACCTAGTCACTGTCTGGGCTGAGTCTTTGCAGGGCGGGGTCCTCCCTCTGTCGTGCAGGCGAGCGGTGCTTGCCTTGCTGCCGAAGAAGGGGGACCTCCGCGACTTACGAAACTGGCGTCCCCTCTCACTCCTTAGCACGGATTACAAAATCGTAGCGAAAGCACTTTCGCTGCGGCTAGGGTCCGTGATGGCGGACGTGATCCACCCAGACCAGACCTATACTGTCCCGGGTCGCAGCATTTGTGACAACCTCTTTCTAGTCCGAGACCTTTTGGAACTCGGGCGGAGAGACGGTCTGTCGTTCGCCCTCCTGTCTCTCGATCAGGAGAAGGCGTTCGATAGAGTGGATCATGGGTACCTCCTGAGCACCCTGCGGGCGTTTGGATTCGGACCTCAGTTTGTGAGTTTTCTTCGGGTGCTGTACGCCTCCGCGGAGTGTTTGGTTAGGCTCAACTGGACCCTGACCGAACCGGTCAGCTTCGGGCGAGGGGTGCGGCAGGGGTGCCCCCTCTCAGGCCAGCTGTACGCTCTGGCGATCGAGCCTTTCCTCTGTCTCCTCCGCAGGAGGTTGACGGGGTTGGTGCTGCGGGAGCCGGAGCTGCGGCTGGTCCTGTCGGCGTACGCCGATGACGTCCTCCTCGTGGTCCAGGACCCGGGCGACTTGGCGCGAGTGGAGGCATGCCAAGCCATTTATTCAGCAGCCTCCTCCGCCCGAGTCAACTGGGTCAAGAGCTCTGGCTTGGCGGTGGGGGGCTGGCGGCAGGTAAGCTCCCTCCCACCCGCGCTTCAGACCATCCGGTGGAGTGCCGGCCCTCTGCTCTATCTCGGCGTTTACCTTTCTGCCACGCACCCTTCTCCGCCGGAGAACTGGCAAAATTTGGAAGGCGGCGTGATTGAGCGGATCAGGAAATGGACGAGGCTACTCCGCTGTCTCTCCCTTCGGGGGAGAGCACTGGTGCTTAACCAACTAGTCCTGTCCACGCTCTGGTACCGGCTCAACACCCTAGCCCCGGCCCCGGGTTTCCTGTCCCACCTCCGGAGATTGATTCTGGAGTTCTTTTGGTCAGGATTGCACTGGGCCCCTGTTGGAGTTCTTCATTTGCCCCTGAAGGAAGGAGGGCAGGGCCTGAAGTGTCTGTACACTCAGGTCCGCGTTTTCCGCCTCCAGGCCCTGCAGAGGCTCCTTTATGGTGCAGGTAGTTCGACGTGGAGCATATTGGCGCGCGCCTTCCTACGCCGCTTCCATGGGCTCCGATATGACCGGCAGCTCTTTTATCTTTGTCCGAGAGGTTTTCCGCGAGACCTCTCCGGGCTGCCGGATTTCTACCAGGACCTCCTCCGGACCTGGAAACTGTTTTCAACCACCAGGTCTGTGGCGGCCATCGTGGGGGCAGATCTCCTCACGGAGCCCCTGCTACACAACCCCCAACTTCGTGTGCAGGCGGCGGAGTCCCGCACGGTGCGCCAGAGGTTGGTCCTGGCGGGAGTTACGAGGGTCGGGGACCTCCTGGACTACGACCGGGGGGACTGGCTGGATCCCCTGACGCTCGCTCGACGCATGGGGCTCTCCAGCCTTCGCACCCCCCGGCGCGTGCTTCAGGAGGTGGAGGCCGCTTTGACCCCCGCTGCTCGGGCTTATGTCAGCCGAGCCTTGCGCGAGGGCGCACCCCGCCCATCCTTTACCCCAGGCCCACCGGACCTTTCCATCGGGCCCCTACCCTGCCGATCCCAACACACCCCTCATCCTTTCACTGCAAGCCGGCTGCATGAATTGCAACCGGTCGGTTTTCAAGTTGCACCACGGCAATATTTATATACACTCACGCTCCATACCCTTCACGCCCGCACCCTGGTGTCCCGCCCCGACACAAAGTGGCGAGACCTCCTACCACCCTTGGAGGGGGAGCAACCTCGGTGGGCCAGCCTGTACTCCACCTTGGTCCCGAGGCCCGTCGGGGACATCAGTTGGCGGCTCCTTCACGGGGCCGTGAGCACGGGCGTGTTTTTGACACGTTTTACCTCCGTTCCAGAGACTTGCCCCTTCTGTAATGTGAGGGAAACCCTGGCGCACGTCTATTTAGAGTGTGCCAGATTGCAGCCTCTTTTTCGGCTCCTCACAAACATTCTTTTGCGCTTTTGGCTTCATTTTTCCCCTCACCTCTTTATCTATACACTCCCCATCCGTGGCCCCACCAAGTCGCGGGATCTCCTGGTTAGCCTCCTCCTAGCCTTGGCTAAGACAGCCATTTATAAGACCAGAGAGCGGAGGTTGGCTCATGAGGCGTCCTGCGATTGTAGGGCCGTTTTCCGATCCTCAGTACATTCACGCATCCGGGCGGAGTTCCTCTGGGCGGCGTCCACCGACTCCCTTGACACCTTCGAGGAACGGTGGGCGCTGTCCGGGGTTCTCTGCTCGGTGACCCCGTCCGGTTCCCTCCGTCTGACCCTCTGATTGAGGGACAGAGCGAGAGACGCCAGCCACAGCCGTTAGCTGCTGTGAATACCATCATTATTGTTATTTAGGAGGGGTCTTATAATACATGGGTGTGCCCCCCTCCCTCCCAACCACCCACCCCGCAGCCGTGCCCATCTTGTCGGGCACTCTCAGGAGAGGGAGGGTCGGTGACCCTGGGCGCGGCACTAGGTAACTCGAGGGGGTGGAAGACCACGAGTGCCGAGGAAGCCCCCCCGCTCTAGGCCACCAGGTAACTCAGGAGGGTGGAAGACCACGAGTGTCGAGGAAGCCCCCCGCTCTGGGCCTGGGCTAGCCTGAACACCTCTCCCTCCTGAAAGCTGTTGTGTTATACCTTCTGATTGCGTTGTTTTGTTGCTAAGTTTTTCTTTATCTTTTTGTAATCTCTGTAACTGTTACAAATAAATTTCTTTTCTGTTTCAAAAACCTTCCATGTTGGGAGACGGGACCGTCCCTAGCTTGCTCCTCAGCTATCTGCTTTCTATTCTTTCCTAAAGCCCGCTGGCCTGGATTTTTCTTACTTTTGTCCAAAGAGTCTCGTTTGGTCGGCTGTTATGCCCCTTACTTGCTCTCCTCCGTGTATGCAGAGATTGAGGCCCTAGATTTGACCCCGGTCACCCAGGGAGAGGATGATTTACTGCCGGCTGGCCTCGAGCTGGGCAATCTCACCCCAGCCCCCCTTTCCCCATGCTCCCTCCCCCTAATTGCCTTCCCGGGCGAGCACCCTGCAGAAGGTGGTCCACCACCTGATGCCATGGCCGCCAAGACCACCACGGAGCCAGCGCCTAGCGCCACTGGGAGCCCCCTCCCTTACCCCTTAACACTTGATTCTGCTCAGGAGGCACCTTCCTTTAGCTGCTTGCCTCCTGAACCCCAGAGCCTTACCTCTGCCCCTGCCCCCACCCCGTCCCCGCCCAGTTTACCTCCTCCTGCAATGCTCCTGCCGCCCCTGGGGTTGTTTTTTTTTCCGCCTTTTGCAGATTCCCCCCAGGGAGCAGTCTTTGCACTTTCTAGTCGCTACCCATTAGGAGTTGCAATTTTTCCCCCACCACCCCCTTCCAACCCAAGGCGCGAAATGGATTCAATAACCCCAGCCTGTCAGACGCCCCGTCGGTGGTCCGCACCTTGCCTACCCGCCTTAACGGACCACGAGGCTGTATTAAGAGCCCCACCAGGGAATACCTCGGAAATCGTAACCCCACCCCCCATGAGCTGCGGCATGCACTACGGAAGTTCTTAGAACACACCCGTGGTGCCCGCAATAGGGTACAGCTAGATCTTCAGCTATGGGGGGACTTTGATCAAATTTTTCAGGCCACAAGGGCCCTTATAAAGGAAGGCAGAGGGCAAGGAAGGCGCGGTGCTGCGGCCTACGAGCGGGCCCACAGCTTCCGAAATGATCTACTCACCTACGGGATGGGTCACGGGTTGCTGCGCAACCCGCCGGGGGTCACGAACACCCCCGCCAATGAGAAACCCCCACCCCCCCAGCCCTCCGCATGATGCCTCTTATTATTGCAACCTTGAATACCAGGGGCTGTAGGATGGCTCTCCGCAGGTCCCAGGTGCTCTCTTACCTTCGGGAAGGGGGGTACTCTGTAGTTTTCCTGCAAGAGACCCATACGGACCCGACCGTCGAGGACAGGTGGAGGCTGGAGTGGGGGGACGGGGTCTACTTTAGCCACTTCACGACTTGGCAAGCTGGAGTGGCGACCCTGTTCTCCCCCACCCTACGGCCCGAGGTGCTAGGGGTCACTGAGGTCATGCCGGGCCACCTGCTGCACCTTCGAGTCCGTATGGAGGGGCTCGTGGTCAACCTTGTTAATATCTATGCCCCGCAAATGAGCCCAAAGCGGCCACAATTCTATCAGCGGGTGTCCGACTTTCTCGGCACCCTAGATTCGCACGAGTGCCTGGTCCTGGGAGGGGACTTTAACACCACCCTCGAGGAACAGGACCGCTCAGGGGCCGCGCCGAGCCCAGCCGCCGCAAACATCCTCTGGGGAATAGTTGAATATTACTCCCTAGTGGACATCTGGCATGACCATCACCCAGATGACACCTCCACGTTCACTTTTGTCCGGGTGGAGGCCCATCGGTCACACCACTCTCAGTTGGACCATATTTACTTATCCCGTTTCCATCTTTCACAGGCTCACTCCTCCACCATTCGGCCAGCCCCTTTCACCAACCATCATTTAGTTACTATAACGGTCTCCCTCCGTGCAGAGAGACCGGGGCCGGCGTATTGGCACTTTAACAATAGCCTGTTGGAGGGCGAGAGCTTTGTGACGTCCTTCCGGGAGTTTTGGCTGGCCTAGCAAGAGCAGTGGCGTGCCTTTCCCTCGGCGCGGCGATGGTGGGATCTAGGGAAGGTGCGCGCCAAGCTCTTCTGCTGCGACTACACTCGGGGCACCAGCCGACGGAGAAATGCGGCGATAGAGCAGTTGGAACGGGAGGTCTTAGAGATGGAGAGGCGCCTGGCCGCCAACCCCGAGGACCCGTCCCTCTGTGGAGCGTGCCGGGAGAAGCGGGAGGAGCTTTGGGCCCTCGAGGACCACCGGGCCCGAGGTGCCTTCGTCCGGTCCCGCATCCGCCTCCTTCGGGAGATGGATCGCGGCTCCCGCTTCTTCTATGCCTTGGAGAAAACGAGGGGGGCCAAAAAACACGTCACCTGCCTTCTAGCGGAAGACGGCACCCCCCTCACGGATCCGGAGAAGATGTGTGGGAGGGCCCGTGACTTCTACGCAAGCCTTTTCTCCCCGGATCCGACCGATCCTGGCGCTCGCGGGGTGCTCTGGGAGGAACTCCCCACGGTCAGCGTGGGCGACCGAGACCGGCTAGAGCTGCCTCTCACCCTGGCCGAGTTCTCGGAAGCCCTCCGCCGCATGCCCACCAATAAATCTCCGGGCATGGACGGGCTGACCGTGGAGTTTTACCGCGCGTTCTGGGACATCCTCGGCCCAGACCTAGTCACTGTCTGGGCTGAGTCTTTGCAGGGCGGGGTCCTCCCTCTGTCGTGCAGGCGAGCGGTGCTTGCCTTGCTGCCGAAGAAGGGGGACCTCCGCGACTTACGAAACTGGCGTCCCCTCTCACTCCTTAGCACGGATTACAAAATCGTAGCGAAAGCAATTTCGCTGCGGCTAGGGTCCGTGATGGCGGACGTGATCCACCCAGACCAGACCTATACTGTCCCGGGTCGCAGCATTTTTGACAACCTCTTTCTAGTCCGAGACCTTTTGGAACTCGGGCGGAGAGACGGTCTGTCGTTCGCCCTCCTGTCTCTCGATCAGGAGAAGGCGTTCGATAGAGTGGATCATGGGTACCTCCTGAGCACCCTGCGGGCGTTTGGATTCGGACCTCAGTTTGTGAGTTTTCTCCGGGTGCTGTACGCCTCCGCGGAGTGTTTGGTTAGGCTCAACTGGACCCTGACCGAACCGGTCAGCTTCGGGCGAGGGGTGCGGCAGGGGTGCCCCCTCTCAGGCCAGCTGTACGCTCTGGCGATCGAGCCTTTCCTCTGTCTCCTCCGCAGGAGGTTGACGGGGTTGGTGCTGCGGGAGCCGGAGCTGCGGCTGGTCCTGTCGGCGTACGCCGATGACGTCCTCCTCGTGGTCCAGGACCCGGGCGACTTGGCGCGAGTGGAGGCATGCCAAGCCATTTATTCAGCAGCCTCCTCCGCCCGAGTCAACTGGGTCAAGAGCTCTGGCTTGGCGGTGGGGGGCTGGCGGCAGGTAAGCTCCCTCCCACCCGCGCTTCAGACCATCCGGTGGAGTGCCGGCCCTCTGCTCTATCTCGGCGTTTACCTTTCTGCCACGCACCCTTCTCCGCCGGAGAACTGGCAAAATTTGGAAGGCGGCGTGATTGAGCGGATCAGGAAATGGACGAGGCTACTCCGATGTCTCTCCCTTCGGGGGAGAGCACTGGTGCTTAACCAACTAGTCCTGTCCACGCTCTGGTACCGGCTCAACACCCTAGCCCCGGCCCCGGGTTTCCTGTCCCACCTCCGGAGATTGATTCTGGAGTTCTTTTGGTCAGGATTGCACTGGGCCCCTGTTGGAGTTCTTCATTTGCCCCTGAAGGAAGGAGGGCAGGGCCTGAAGTGTCTGTACACTCAGGTCCGCGTTTTCCGCCTCCAGGCCCTGCAGAGGCTCCTTTATGGTGCAGGTAGTTCGACGTGGAGCATATTGGCGCGCGCCTTCCTACGCCGCTTCCATGGGCTCCGATATGACCGGCAGCTCTTTTATCTTTGTCCGAGAGGTTTTCCGCGAGACCTCTCCGGGCTGCCGGATTTCTACCAGGACCTCCTCCGGACCTGGAAACTGTTTTCAACCACCAGGTCTGTGGCGGCCATCGTGGGGGCAGATCTCCTCACGGAGCCCCTGCTACACAACCCCCAACTTCGTGTGCAGGCGGCGGAGTCCCGCACGGTGCGCCAGAGGTTGGTCCTGGCGGGAGTTACGAGGGTCGGGGACCTCCTGGACTACGACCGGGGGGACTGGCTGGATCCCCTGACGCTCGCTCGACGCATGGGGCTCTCCAGCCTTCGCACCCCCCGGCGCGTGCTTCAGGAGGTGGAGGCCGCTTTGACCCCCGCTGCTCGGGCTTATGTCAGCCGAGCCTTGCGCGAGGGCGCACCCCGCCCATCCTTTACCCCAGGCCCACCGGACCTTTCCATCGGGCCCCTACCCTGCCGATCCCAACACACCCCTCATCCTTTCACTGCAAGCCGGCTGCATGAATTGCAACCGGTCGGTTTTCAAGTTGCATCACGGCAATATTTATATACACTCACGCTCCATACCCTTCACGCCCGCACCCTGGTGTCCCGCCCCGACACAAAGTGGCGAGACCTCCTACCACCCTTGGAGGGGGAGCAACCTCGGTGGGCCAGCCTGTACTCCACCTTGGTCCCGAGGCCCGTCGGGGACATCAGTTGGCGGCTCCTTCACGGGGCCGTGAGCACGGGCGTGTTTTTGACACGTTTTACCTCCGTTCCAGAGACTTGCCCCTTCTGTAATGTGAGGGAAACCCTGGCGCACGTCTATTTAGAGTGTGCCAGATTGCAGCCTCTTTTTCGGCTCCTCACAAACATTCTTTTGCGCTTTTGGCTTCATTTTTCCCCTCACCTCTTTATCTATACACTCCCCATCCGTGGCCCCACCAAGTCGCGGGATCTCCTGGTTAGCCTCCTCCTAGCCTTGGCTAAGACAGCCATTTATAAGACCAGAGAGCGGAGGTTGGCTCATGAGGCGTCCTGCGATTGTAGGGCCGTTTTCCGATCCTCAGTACATTCACGCATCCGGGCGGAGTTCCTCTGGGCGGCGTCCACCGACTCCCTTGACACCTTCGAGGAACGGTGGGCGCTGTCCGGGGTTCTCTGCTCGGTGACCCCGTCCGGTTCCCTCCGTCTGACCCTCTGATTGAGGGACAGAGCGAGAGACGCCAGCCACAGCCGTTAGCTGCTGTGAATACCATCATTATTGTTATTTAGGAGGGGTCTTATAATACATGGGTGTGCCCCCCTCCCTCCCAACCACCCACCCCGCAGCCGTGCCCATCTTGTCGGGCACTCTCAGGAGAGGGAGGGTCGGTGACCCTGGGCGCGGCACTAGGTAACTCGAGGGGGTGGAAGACCACGAGTGCCGAGGAAGCCCCCCCGCTCTAGGCCACCAGGTAACTCAGGAGGGTGGAAGACCACGAGTGTCGAGGAAGCCCCCCCGCTCTGGGCCTGGGCTAGCCTGAACACCTCTCCCTCCTGAAAGCTGTTGTGTTATACCTTCTGATTGCGTTGTTTTGTTGCTAAGTTTTTCTTTATCTTTTTGTAATCTCTGTAACTGTTACAAATAAATTTCTTTTCTGTTTCAAAAACCTTCCATGTTGGGAGACGGGACCGTCCCTAGCTTGCTCCTCAGCTATCTGCTTTCTATTCTTTCCTAAAGCCCGCTGGCCTGGATTTTTCTTACTTTTGTCCAAAGAGTCTCGTTTGGTCGGCTGTTATGCCCCTTACTTGCTCTCCTCCGTGTATGCAGAGATTGAGGCCCTAGATTTGACCCCGGTCACCCAGGGAGAGGATGATTTACTGCCGGCTGGCCTCGAGCTGGGCAATCTCACCCCAGCCCCCCTTTCCCCATGCTCCCTCCCCCTAATTGCCTTCCCGGGCGAGCACCCTGCAGAAGGTGGTCCACCACCTGATGCCATGGCCGCCAAGACCACCACGGAGCCAGCGCCTAGCGCCACTGGGAGCCCCCTCCCTTACCCCTTAACACTTGATTCTGCTCAGGAGGCACCTTCCTTTAGCTGCTTGCCTCCTGAACCCCAGAGCCTTACCTCTGCCCCTGCCCCCACCCCGTCCCCGCCCAGTTTACCTCCTCCTGCAATGCTCCTGCCGCCCCTGGGGTTGTTTTTTTTTCCGCCTTTTGCAGATTCCCCCCAGGGAGCAGTCTTTGCACTTTCTAGTCGCTACCCATTAGGAGTTGCAATTTTTCCCCCGCCACCCCCTTCCAACCCAAGGCGCGAAATGGATTCAATAACCCCAGCCTGTCAGACGCCCCGTCGGTGGTCCGCACCTTGCCTACCCGCCTTAACGGACCACGAGGCTGTATTAAGAGCCCCACCAGGGAATACCTCGGAAATCGTAACCCCACCCCCCATGAGCTGCGGCATGCACTACGGAAGTTCTTAGAACACACCCGTGGTGCCCGCAATAGGGTACAGCTAGATCTTCAGCTATGGGGGGACTTTGATCAAATTTTTCAGGCCACAAGGGCCCTTATAAAGGAAGGCAGAGGGCAAGGAAGGCGCGGTGCTGCGGCCTACGAGCGGGCCCACAGCTTCCGAAATGATCTACTCACCTACGGGATGGGTCACGGGTTGCTGCGCAACCCGCCGGGGGTCACGAACACCCCCGCCAATGAGAAACCCCCACCCCCCCAGCCCTCCGCATGATGCCTCTTATTATTGCAACCTTGAATACCAGGGGCTGTAGGATGGCTCTCCGCAGGTCCCAGGTGCTCTCTTACCTTCGGGAAGGGGGGTACTCTGTAGTTTTCCTGCAAGAGACCCATACGGACCCGACCGTCGAGGACAGGTGGAGGCTGGAGTGGGGGGACGGGGTCTACTTTAGCCACTTCACGACTTGGCAAGCTGGAGTGGCGACCCTGTTCTCCCCACCCTACGGCCCGAGGTGCTAGGGGTCACTGAGGTCATGCCGGGCCACCTGCTGCACCTTCGAGTCCGTATGGAGGGGCTCGTGGTCAACCTTGTTAATATCTATGCCCCGCAAATGAGCCCAAAGCGGCCACAATTCTATCAGCGGGTGTCCGACTTTCTCGGCACCCTAGATTCGCACGAGTGCCTGGTCCTGGGAGGGGACTTTAACACCACCCTCGAGGAACAGGACCGCTCAGGGGCCGCGCCGAGCCCAGCCGCCGCAAACATCCTCTGGGGAATAGTTGAATATTACTCCCTAGTGGACATCTGGCATGACCATCACCCAGATGACACCTCCACGTTCACTTTTGTCCGGGTGGAGGCCCATCGGTCACACCACTCTCAGTTGGACCATATTTACTTATCCCGTTTCCATCTTTCACAGGCTCACTCCTCCACCATTCGGCCAGCCCCTTTCACCAACCATCATTTAGTTACTATAACGGTCTCCCTCCGTGCAGAGAGACCGGGGCCGGCGTATTGGCACTTTAACAATAGCCTGTTGGAGGGCGAGAGCTTTGTGACGTCCTTCCGGGAGTTTTGGCTGGCCTAGCAAGAGCAGTGGCGTGCCTTTCCCTCGGCGCGGCGATGGTGGGATCTAGGGAAGGTGCGCGCCAAGCTCTTCTGCTGCGACTACACTCGGGGCACCAGCCGACGGAGAAATGCGGCGATAGAGCAGTTGGAACGGGAGGTCTTAGAGATGGAGAGGCGCCTGGCCGCCAACCCCGAGGACCCGTCCCTCTGTGGAGCGTGCCGGGAGAAGCGGGAGGAGCTTTGGGCCCTCGAGGACCACCGGGCCCGAGGTGCCTTCGTCCGGTCCCGCATCCGCCTCCTTCGGGAGATGGACTGCGGCTCCTGCTTCTTCTATGCCCTGGAGAAAATGAGGGGGGCCAAAAAACATGTCACCTGCCTTCTAGCGGAAGACGGCACCCCCCTCACGGATCCGGAGGAGATGTGTGGGAGGGCCCGTGACTTCTACGCAAGCCTTTTCTCCCCGGATCTGACCGACCCTGGCGCTCGCGGGGTGCTCTGGGAGGAACTCCCCACGGTCAGCGTGGGCGACCGAGACCGGCTAGAGCTGCCTCTCACCCTGGCCGAGTTCTCGGAAGCCCTCCGCCGCATGCCCACCAATAAATCTCCGGGCATGGACGGGCTGACCGTGGAGTTTTACCGCGCGTTCTGGGACATCCTCGGCCCAGACCTAGTCACTGTCTGGGCTGAGTCTTTGCAGGGCGGGGTCCTCCCTCTGTCGTGCAGGCGAGCGGTGCTTGCCTTGCTGCCGAAGAAGGGGGACCTCCGCGACTTACGAAACTGGCGTCCCCTCTCACTCCTTAGCACGGATTACAAAATCGTAGCGAAAGCACTTTCGCTGCGGCTAGGGTCCGTGATGGCGGACGTGATCCACCCAGACCAGACCTATACTGTCCCGGGTCGCAGCATTTGTGACAACCTCTTTCTAGTCCGAGACCTTTTGGAACTCGGGCGGAGAGACGGTCTGTCGTTCGCCCTCCTGTCTCTCGATCAGGAGAAGGCGTTCGATAGAGTGGATCATGGGTACCTCCTGAGCACCCTGCGGGCGTTTGGATTCGGACCTCAGTTTGTGAGTTTTCTCCGGGTGCTGTACGCCTCCGCGGAGTGTTTGGTTAGGCTCAACTGGACCCTGACCGAACCGGTCAGCTTCGGGCGAGGGGTGCGGCAGGGGTGCCCCCTCTCAGGCCAGCTGTACGCTCTGGCGATCGAGCCTTTCCTCTGTCTCCTCCGCAGGAGGTTGACGGGGTTGGTGCTGCGGGAGCCGGAGCTGCGGCTGGTCCTGTCGGCGTACGCCGATGACGTCCTCCTCGTGGTCCAGGACCCGGGCGACTTGGCGCGAGTGGAGGCATGCCAAGCCATTTATTCAGCAGCCTCCTCCGCCCGAGTCAACTGGGTCAAGAGCTCTGGCTTGGCGGTGGGGGGCTGGCGGCAGGTAAGCTCCCTCCCACCCGCGCTTCAGACCATCCGGTGGAGTGCCGGCCCTCTGCTCTATCTCGGCGTTTACCTTTCTGCCACGCACCCTTCTCCGCCGGAGAACTGGCAAAATTTGGAAGGCGGCGTGATTGAGCGGATCAGGAAATGGACGAGGCTACTCCGATGTCTCTCCCTTCGGGGGAGAGCACTGGTGCTTAACCAACTAGTCCTGTCCACGCTCTGGTACCGGCTCAACACCCTAGCCCCGGCCCCGGGTTTCCTGTCCCACCTCCGGAGATTGATTCTGGAGTTCTTTTGGTCAGGATTGCACTGGGCCCCTGTTGGAGTTCTTCATTTGCCCCTGAAGGAAGGAGGGCAGGGCCTGAAGTGTCTGTACACTCAGGTCCGCGTTTTCCGCCTCCAGGCCCTGCAGAGGCTCCTTTATGGTGCAGGTAGTTCGACGTGGAGCATATTGGCGCGCGCCTTCCTACGCCGCTTCCATGGGCTCCGATATGACCGGCAGCTCTTTTATCTTTGTCCGAGAGGTTTTCCGCGAGACCTCTCCGGGCTGCCGGATTTCTACCAGGACCTCCTCCGGACCTGGAAACTGTTTTCAACCACCAGGTCTGTGGCGGCCATCGTGGGGGCAGATCTCCTCACGGAGCCCCTGCTACACAACCCCCAACTTCGTGTGCAGGCGGCGGAGTCCCGCACGGTGCGCCAGAGGTTGGTCCTGGCGGGAGTTACGAGGGTCGGGGACCTCCTGGACTACGACCGGGGGGACTGGCTGGATCCCCTGACGCTCGCTCGACGCATGGGGCTCTCCAGCCTTCGCACCCCCCGGCGCGTGCTTCAGGAGGTGGAGGCCGCTTTGACCCCCGCTGCTCGGGCTTATGTCAGCCGAGCCTTGCGCGAGGGCGCACCCCGCCCATCCTTTACCCCAGGCCCACCGGACCTTTCCATCGGGCCCCTACCCTGCCGATCCCAACACACCCCTCATCCTTTCACTGCAAGCCGGCTGCATGAATTGCAACCGGTCGGTTTTCAAGTTGCATCACGGCAATATTTATATACACTCACGCTCCATACCCTTCACGCCCGCACCCTGGTGTCCCGCCCCGACACAAAGTGGCGAGACCTCCTACCACCCTTGGAGGGGGAGCAACCTCGGTGGGCCAGCCTGTACTCCACCTTGGTCCCGAGGCCCGTCGGGGACATCAGTTGGCGGCTCCTTCACGGGGCCGTGAGCACGGGCGTGTTTTTGACACGTTTTACCTCCGTTCCGGAGACTTGCCCCTTCTGTAATGTGAGGGAAACCCTGGCGCACGTCTATCTAGAGTGTGCCAGATTGCAGCCTCTTTTTCGGCTCCTCACAAACATTCTTTTGCGCTTTTGGCTTCATTTTTCCCCTCACCTCTTTATCTATACACTCCCCATCCGTGGCCCCACCAAGTCGCGGGATCTCCTGGTTAGCCTCCTCCTAGCCTTGGCTAAGACAGCCATTTATAAGACCAGAGAGCGGAGGTTGGCTCATGAGGCGTCCTGCGATTGTAGGGCCGTTTTCCGATCCTCAGTACATTCACGCATCCGGGCGGAGTTCCTCTGGGCGGCGTCCACCGACTCCCTTGACACCTTCGAGGAGCGGTGGGCGCTGTCCGGGGTTCTCTGCTCGGTGACCCCGTCCGGTTCCCTCCGTCTGACCCTCTGATTGAGGGACAGAGCGAGAGACGCCAGCCACAGCCGTTAGCTGCTGTGAATACCATCATTATTGTTATTTAGGAGGGGTCTTATAATACATGGATGTGCCCCCCTCCCTCCCAGCCACCCACCCCGCAGCCGTGCCCATCTTGTCGGGCACTCTCAGGAGAGGGAGGGTCGGTGACCCTGGGCGCGGCACTAGGTAACTCGAGGGGGTGGAAGACCACGAGTGTCGAGGAAGCCCCCCCGCTCTAGGCCACCAGGTAACTCAGGAGGGTGGAAGACCACGAGTGTCGAGGAAGCCCCCCCGCTCTGGGCCTGGGCTAGCCTGAACACCTCTCCCTCCTGAAAGCTGTTGTGTTATACCTTCTGATTGCGTTGTTTTGTTGCTAAGTTTTTCTTTCTCTTCTTGTAATCTCTGTAACTGTTACAAATAAATTTCTTTTCTGTTTCAAAAAAAAAAAAAACCTTCCATGTTGGGAGACGGGACCGTCCCTAGCTTGCTCCTCAGCTATCTGCTTTCTATTCTTTCCTAAAGCCCGCTGGCCTGGATTTTTCTTACTTTTGTCCAAAGAGTCTCGTTTGGTCGGCTGTTATGCCCCTTACTTGCTCTCCTCCGTGTATGCAGAGATTGAGGCCCTAGATTTGACCCCGGTCACCCAGGGAGAGGATGATTTACTGCCGGCTGGCCTCGAGCTGGGCAATCTCACCCCAGCCCCCCTTTCCCCATGCTCCCTCCCCCTAATTGCCTTCCCGGGCGAGCACCCTGCAGAAGGTGGTCCACCACCTGATGCCATGGCCGCCAAGACCACCACGGAGCCAGCGCCTAGCGCCACTGGGAGCCCCCTCCCTTACCCCTTAACACTTGATTCTGCTCAGGAGGCACCTTCCTTTAGCTGCTTGCCTCCTGAACCCCAGAGCCTTACCTCTGCCCCTGCCCCCACCCCGTCCCCGCCCAGTTTACCTCCTCCTGCAATGCTCCTGCCGCCCCTGGGGTTGTTTTTTTTTCCGCCTTTTGCAGATTCCCCCCAGGGAGCAGTCTTTGCACTTTCTAGTCGCTACCCATTAGGAGTTGCAATTTTTCCCCCGCCACCCCCTTCCAACCCAAGGCGCGAAATGGATTCAATAACCCCAGCCTGTCAGACGCCCCGTCGGTGGTCCGCACCTTGCCTACCCGCCTTAACGGACCACGAGGCTGTATTAAGAGCCCCACCAGGGAATACCTCGGAAATCGTAACCCCACCCCCCATGAGCTGCGGCATGCACTACGGAAGTTCTTAGAACACACCCGTGGTGCCCGCAATAGGGTACAGCTAGATCTTCAGCTATGGGGGGACTTTGATCAAATTTTTCAGGCCACAAGGGCCCTTATAAAGGAAGGCAGAGGGCAAGGAAGGCGCGGTGCTGCGGCCTACGAGCGGGCCCACAGCTTCCGAAATGATCTACTCACCTACGGGATGGGTCACGGGTTGCTGCGCAACCCGCCGGGGGTCACGAACACCCCCGCCAATGAGAAACCCCCACCCCCCCAGCCCTCCGCATGATGCCTCTTATTATTGCAACCTTGAATACCAGGGGCTGTAGGATGGCTCTCCGCAGGTCCCAGGTGCTCTCTTACCTTCGGGAAGGGGGGTACTCTGTAGTTTTCCTGCAAGAGACCCATACGGACCCGACCGTCGAGGACAGGTGGAGGCTGGAGTGGGGGGACGGGGTCTACTTTAGCCACTTCACGACTTGGCAAGCTGGAGTGGCGACCCTGTTCTCCCCCACCCTACGGCCCGAGGTGCTAGGGGTCACTGAGGTCATGCCGGGCCACCTGCTGCACCTTCGAGTCCGTATGGAGGGGCTCGTGGTCAACCTTGTTAATATCTATGCCCCGCAAATGAGCCCAAAGCGGCCACAATTCTATCAGCGGGTGTCCGACTTTCTCGGCACCCTAGATTCGCACGAGTGCCTGGTCCTGGGAGGGGACTTTAACACCACCCTCGAGGAACAGGACCGCTCAGGGGCCGCGCCGAGCCCAGCCGCCGCAAACATCCTCTGGGGAATAGTTGAATATTACTCCCTAGTGGACATCTGGCATGACCATCACCCAGATGACACCTCCACGTTCACTTTTGTCCGGGTGGAGGCCCATCGGTCACACCACTCTCAGTTGGACCATATTTACTTATCCCGTTTCCATCTTTCACAGGCTCACTCCTCCACCATTCGGCCAGCCCCTTTCACCAACCATCATTTAGTTACTATAACGGTCTCCCTCCGTGCAGAGAGACCGGGGCCGGCGTATTGGCACTTTAACAATAGCCTGTTGGAGGGCGAGAGCTTTGTGACGTCCTTCCGGGAGTTTTGGCTGGCCTAGCAAGAGCAGTGGCGTGCCTTTCCCTCGGCGCGGCGATGGTGGGATCTAGGGAAGGTGCGCGCCAAGCTCTTCTGCTGCGACTACACTCGGGGCACCAGCCGACGGAGAAATGCGGCGATAGAGCAGTTGGAACGGGAGGTCTTAGAGATGGAGAGGCGCCTGGCCGCCAACCCCGAGGACCCGTCCCTCTGTGGAACGTGCCGGGAGAAGCGGGAGGAGCTTTGGGCCCTCGAGGACCACCGGGCCCGAGGTGCCTTCGTCCGGTCCCGCATCCGCCTCCTTCGGGAGATGGACTGCGGCTCCTGCTTCTTCTATGCCCTGGAGAAAACGAGGGGGGCCAAAAAACATGTCACCTGCCTTCTAGCGGAAGACGGCACCCCCCTCACGGATCCGGAGGAGATGTGTGGGAGGGCCCGTGACTTCTACGCAAGCCTTTTCTCCCCGGATCTGACCGACCCTGGCGCTCGCGGGGTGCTCTGGGAGGAACTCCCCACGGTCAGCGTGGGCGACCGAGACCGGCTAGAGCTGCCTCTCACCCTGGCCGAGTTCTCGGAAGCCCTCCGCCGCATGCCCACCAATAAATCTCCGGGCATGGACGGGCTGACCGTGGAGTTTTACCGCGCGTTCTGGGACATCCTCGGCCCAGACCTAGTCACTGTCTGGGCTGAGTCTTTGCAGGGCGGGGTCCTCCCTCTGTCGTGCAGGCGAGCGGTGCTTGCCTTGCTGCCGAAGAAGGGGGACCTCCGCGACTTACGAAACTGGCGTCCCCTCTCACTCCTTAGCACGGATTACAAAATCGTAGCGAAAGCACTTTCGCTGCGGCTAGGGTCCGTGATGGCGGACGTGATCCACCCAGACCAGACCTATACTGTCCCGGGTCGCAGCATTTGTGACAACCTCTTTCTAGTCCGAGACCTTTTGGAACTCGGGCGGAGAGACGGTCTGTCGTTCGCCCTCCTGTCTCTCGATCAGGAGAAGGCGTTCGATAGAGTGGATCATGGGTACCTCCTGAGCACCCTGCGGGCGTTTGGATTCGGACCTCAGTTTGTGAGTTTTCTCCGGGTGCTGTACGCCTCCGCGGAGTGTTTGGTTAGGCTCAACTGGACCCTGACCGAACCGGTCAGCTTCGGGCGAGGGGTGCGGCAGGGGTGCCCCCTCTCAGGCCAGCTGTACGCTCTGGCGATCGAGCCTTTCCTCTGTCTCCTCCGCAGGAGGTTGACGGGGTTGGTGCTGCGGGAGCCGGAGCTGCGGCTGGTCCTGTCGGCGTACGCCGATGACATCCTCCTCGTGGTCCAGGACCCGGGCGACTTGGCGCGAGTGGAGGCATGCCAAGCCATTTATTCAGCAGCCTCCTCCGCCCGAGTCAACTGGGTCAAGAGCTCTGGCTTGGCGGTGGGGGGCTGGCGGCAGGTAAGCTCCCTCCCACCCGCGCTTCAGACCATCCGGTGGAGTGCCGGCCCTCTGCTCTATCTCGGCGTTTATCTTTCTGCCACGCACCCTTCTCCGCCGGAGAACTGGCAAAATTTGGAAGGCGGCGTGATTGAGCGGATCAGGAAATGGACGAGGCTACTCCGATGTCTCTCCCTTCGGGGGAGAGCACTGGTGCTTAACCAACTAGTCCTGTCCACGCTCTGGTACCGGCTCAACACCCTAGCCCCGGCCCCGGGTTTCCTGTCCCACCTCCGGAGATTGATTCTGGAGTTCTTTTGGTCAGGATTGCACTGGGCCCCTGTTGGAGTTCTTCATTTGCCCCTGAAGGAAGGAGGGCAGGGCCTGAAGTGTCTGTACACTCAGGTCCGCGTTTTCCGCCTCCAGGCCCTGCAGAGGCTCCTTTATGGTGCAGGTAGTTCGACGTGGAGCATATTGGCGCACGCCTTCCTACGCCGCTTCCATGGGCTCCGATATGACCGGCAGCTCTTTTATCTTTGTCCGAGAGGTTTTCCGCGAGACCTCTCCGGGCTGCCGGATTTCTACCAGGACCTCCTCCGGACCTGGAAACTGTTTTCAACCACCAGGTCTGTGGCGGCCATCGTGGGGGCAGATCTCCTCACGGAGCCCCTGCTACACAACCCCCAACTTCGTGTGCAGGCGGCGGAGTCCCGCACGGTGCGCCAGAGGTTGGTCCTGGCGGGAGTTACGAGGGTCGGGGACCTCCTGGACTACGACCGGGGGGACTGGCTGGATCCCCTGACGCTCGCTCGACGCATGGGGCTCTCCAGCCTTCGCACCCCCCGGCGCGTGCTTCAGGAGGTGGAGGCCGCTTTGACCCCCGCTGCTCGGGCTTATGTCAGCCGAGCCTTGCGCGAGGGCGCACCCCGCCCATCCTTTACCCCAGGCCCACCGGACCTTTCCATCGGGCCCCTACCCTGCCGATCCCAACACACCCCTCATCCTTTCACTGCAAGCCGGCTGCATGAATTGCAACCGGTCGGTTTTCAAGTTGCATCACGGCAATATTTATATACACTCACGCTCCATACCCTTCACGCCCGCACCCTGGTGTCCCGCCCCGACACAAAGTGGCGAGACCTCCTACCACCCTTGGAGGGGGAGCAACCTCGGTGGGCCAGCCTGTACTCCACCTTGGTCCCGAGGCCCGTCGGGGACATCAGTTGGCGGCTCCTTCACGGGGCCGTGAGCACGGGCGTGTTTTTGACACGTTTTACCTCCGTTCCAGAGACTTGCCCCTTCTGTAATGTGAGGGAAACCCTGGCGCACGTCTATCTAGAGTGTGCCAGATTGCAGCCTCTTTTTCGGCTCCTCACAAACATTCTTTTGCGCTTTTGGCTTCATTTTTCCCCTCACCTCTTTATCTATACACTCCCCATCCGTGGCCCCACCAAGTCGCGCGATCTCCTGGTTAGCCTCCTCCTAGCCTTGGCTAAGACAGCCATTTATAAGACCAGAGAGCGGAGGTTGGCTCATGAGGCGTCCTGCGATTGTAGGGCCGTTTTCCGATCCTCAGTACATTCACGCATCCGGGCGGAGTTCCTCTGGGCGGCGTCCACCGACTCCCTTGACACCTTCGAGGAGCGGTGGGCGCTGTCCGGGGTTCTCTGCTCGGTGACCCCGTCCGGTTCCCTCCGTCTGACCCTCTGATTGAGGGACAGAGCGAGAGACGCCAGCCACAGCCGTTAGCTGCTGTGAATACCATCATTATTGTTATTTAGGAGGGGTCTTATAATACATGGATGTGCCCCCCTCCCTCCCAGCCACCCACCCCGCAGCCGTGCCCATCTTGTCGGGCACTCTCAGGAGAGGGAGGGTCGGTGACCCTGGGCGTGGCACTAGGTAACTCGAGGGGGTGGAAGACCACGAGTGTCGAGGAAGCCCCCCCGCTCTAGGCCACCAGGTAACTCAGGAGGGTGGAAGACCACGAGTGTCGAGGAAGCCCCCCCGCTCTGGGCCTGGGCTAGCCTGAACACCTCTCCCTCCTGAAAGCTGTTGTGTTATACCTTCTGATTGCGTTGTTTTGTTGCTAAGTTTTTCTTTCTCTTTTTGTAATCTCTGTAACTGTTACAAATAAATTTCTTTTCTGTTTCAAAAAAAAAAAAAAACCTTCCATGTTGGGAGACGGGACCGTCCCTAGCTTGCTCCTCAGCTATCTGCTTTCTATTCTTTCCTAAAGCCCGCTGGCCTGGATTTTTCTTACTTTTGTCCAAAGAGTCTCGTTTGGTCGGCTGTTATGCCCCTTACTTGCTCTCCTCCGTGTATGCAGAGATTGAGGCCCTAGATTTGACCCCGGTCACCCAGGGAGAGGATGATTTACTGCCGGCTGGCCTCGAGCTGGGCAATCTCACCCCAGCCCCCCTTTCCCCATGCTCCCTCCCCCTAATTGCCTTCCCGGGCGAGCACCCTGCAGAAGGTGGTCCACCACCTGATGCCATGGCCGCCAAGACCACCACGGAGCCAGCGCCTAGCGCCACTGGGAGCCCCCTCCCTTACCCCTTAACACTTGATTCTGCTCAGGAGGCACCTTCCTTTAGCTGCTTGCCTCCTGAACCCCAGAGCCTTACCTCTGCCCCTGCCCCCACCCCGTCCCCGCCCAGTTTACCTCCTCCTGCAATGCTCCTGCCGCCCCTGGGGTTGTTTTTTTTTCCGCCTTTTGCAGATTCCCCCCAGGGAGCAGTCTTTGCACTTTCTAGTCGCTACCCATTAGGAGTTGCAATTTTTCCCCCGCCACCCCCTTCCAACCCAAGGCGCGAAATGGATTCAATAACCCCAGCCTGTCAGACGCCCCGTCGGTGGTCCGCACCTTGCCTACCCGCCTTAACGGACCACGAGGCTGTATTAAGAGCCCCACCAGGGAATACCTCGGAAATCGTAACCCCACCCCCCATGAGCTGCGGCATGCACTACGGAAGTTCTTAGAACACACCCGTGGTGCCCGCAATAGGGTACAGCTAGATCTTCAGCTATGGGGGGACTTTGATCAAATTTTTCAGGCCACAAGGGCCCTTATAAAGGAAGGCAGAGGGCAAGGAAGGCGCGGTGCTGCGGCCTACGAGCGGGCCCACAGCTTCCGAAATGATCTACTCACCTACGGGATGGGTCACGGGTTGCTGCGCAACCCGCCGGGGGTCACGAACACCCCCGCCAATGAGAAACCCCCACCCCCCCAGCCCTCCGCATGATGCCTCTTATTATTGCAACCTTGAATACCAGGGGCTGTAGGATGGCTCTCCGCAGGTCCCAGGTGCTCTCTTACCTTCGGGAAGGGGGGTACTCTGTAGTTTTCCTGCAAGAGACCCATACGGACCCGACCGTCGAGGACAGGTGGAGGCTGGAGTGGGGGACGGGGTCTACTTTAGCCACTTCCACGACTTGGCAAGCTGGAGTGGCGACCCTGTTCTCCCCCACCCTACGGCCCGAGGTGCTAGGGGTCACTGAGGTCATGCCGGGCCACCTGCTGCACCTTCGAGTCCGTATGGAGGGGCTCGTGGTCAACCTTGTTAATATCTATGCCCCGCAAATGAGCCCAAAGCGGCCACAATTCTATCAGCGGGTGTCCGACTTTCTCGGCACCCTAGATTCGCACGAGTGCCTGGTCCTGGGAGGGGACTTTAACACCACCCTCGAGGAACAGGACCGCTCAGGGGCCGAGCCGAGCCCAGCCGCCGCAAACATCCTCTGGGGAATAGTTGAATATTACTCCCTAGTGGACATCTGGCATGACCATCACCCAGATGACACCTCCACGTTCACTTTTGTCCGGGTGGAGGCCCATCGGTCACACCACTCTCAGTTGGACCATATTTACTTATCCCGTTTCCATCTTTCACAGGCTCACTCCTCCACCATTCGGCCAGCCCCTTTCACCAACCATCATTTAGTTACTATAACGGTCTCCCTCCGTGCAGAGAGACCGGGGCCGGCGTATTGGCACTTTAACAATAGCCTGTTGGAGGGCGAGAGCTTTGTGACGTCCTTCCGGGAGTTTTGGCTGGCCTAGCAAGAGCAGTGGCGTGCCTTTCCCTCGGCGCGGCGATGGTGGGATCTAGGGAAGGTGCGCGCCAAGCTCTTCTGCTGCGACTACACTCGGGGCACCAGCCGACGGAGAAATGCGGCGATAGAGCAGTTGGAACGGGAGGTCTTAGAGATGGAGAGGCGCCTGGCCGCCAACCCCGAGGACCCGTCCCTCTGTGGAGCGTGCCGGGAGAAGCGGGAGGAGCTTTGGGCCCTCGAGGACCACCGGGCCCGAGGTGCCTTCGTCCGGTCCCGCATCCGCCTCCTTCGGGAGATGGACTGCGGCTCCTGCTTCTTCTATGCCCTGGAGAAAATGAGGGGGGCCAAAAAACATGTCACCTGCCTTCTAGCGGAAGACGGCACCCCCCTCACGGATCCGGAGGAGATGTGTGGGAGGGCCCGTGACTTCTACGCAAGCCTTTTCTCCCCGGATCTGACCGACCCTGGCGCTCGCGGGGTGCTCTGGGAGGAACTCCCCACGGTCAGCGTGGGCGACCGAGACCGGCTAGAGCTGCCTCTCACCCTGGCCGAGTTCTCGGAAGCCCTCCGCCGCATGCCCACCAATAAATCTCCGGGCATGGACGGGCTGACCGTGGAGTTTTACCGCGCGTTCTGGGACATCCTCGGCCCAGACCTAGTCACTGTCTGGGCTGAGTCTTTGCAGGGCGGGGTCCTCCCTCTGTCGTGCAGGCGAGCGGTGCTTGCCTTGCTGCCGAAGAAGGGGGACCTCCGCGACTTACGAAACTGGCGTCCCCTCTCACTCCTTAGCACGGATTACAAAATCGTAGCGAAAGCACTTTCGCTGCGGCTAGGGTCCGTGATGGCGGACGTGATCCACCCAGACCAGACCTATACTGTCCCGGGTCGCAGCATTTTTGACAACCTCTTTCTAGTCCGAGACCTTTTGGAACTCGGGCGGAGAGACGGTCTGTCGTTCGCCCTCCTGTCTCTCGATCAGGAGAAGGCGTTCGATAGAGTGGATCATGGGTACCTCCTGAGCACCCTGCGGGCGTTTGGATTCGGACCTCAGTTTGTGAGTTTTCTCCGGGTGCTGTACGCCTCCGCGGAGTGTTTGGTTAGGCTCAACTGGACCCTGACCGAACCGGTCAGCTTCGGGCGAGGGGTGCGGCAGGGGTGCCCCCTCTCAGGCCAGCTGTACGCTCTGGCGATCGAGCCTTTCCTCTGTCTCCTCCGCAGGAGGTTGACGGGGTTGGTGCTGCGGGAGCCGGAGCTGCGGCTGGTCCTGTCGGCGTACGCCGATGACATCCTCCTCGTGGTCCAGGACCCGGGCGACTTGGCGCGAGTGGAGGCATGCCAAGCCATTTATTCAGCAGCCTCCTCCGCCCGAGTCAACTGGGTCAAGAGCTCTGGCTTGGCGGTGGGGGGCTGGCGGCAGGTAAGCTCCCTCCCACCCGCGCTTCAGACCATCCGGTGGAGTGCCGGCCCTCTGCTCTATCTCGGCGTTTACCTTTCTGCCACGCACCCTTCTCCGCCGGAGAACTGGCAAAATTTGGAAGGCGGCGTGATTGAGCGGATCAGGAAATGGACGAGGCTACTCCGATGTCTCTCCCTTCGGGGGAGAGCACTGGTGCTTAACCAACTAGTCCTGTCCACGCTCTGGTACCGGCTCAACACCCTAGCCCCGGCCCCGGGTTTCCTGTCCCACCTCCGGAGATTGATTCTGGAGTTCTTTTGGTCAGGATTGCACTGGGCCCCTGTTGGAGTTCTTCATTTGCCCCTGAAGGAAGGAGGGCAGGGCCTGAAGTGTCTGTACACTCAGGTCCGCGTTTTCCGCCTCCAGGCCCTGCAGAGGCTCCTTTATGGTGCAGGTAGTTCGACGTGGAGCATATTGGCGCGCGCCTTCCTACGCCGCTTCCATGGGCTCCGATATGACCGGCAGCTCTTTTATCTTTGTCCGAGAGGTTTTCCGCGAGACCTCTCCGGGCTGCCGGATTTCTACCAGGACCTCCTCCGGACCTGGAAACTGTTTTCAACCACCAGGTCTGTGGCGGCCATCGTGGGGGCAGATCTCCTCACGGAGCCCCTGCTACACAACCCCCAACTTCGTGTGCAGGCGGCGGAGTCCCGCACGGTGCGCCAGAGGTTGGTCCTGGCGGGAGTTACGAGGGTCGGGGACCTCCTGGACTACGACCGGGGGGACTGGCTGGATCCCCTGACGCTCGCTCGACGCATGGGGCTCTCCAGCCTTCGCACCCCCCGGCGCGTGCTTCAGGAGGTGGAGGCCGCTTTGACCCCCGCTGCTCGGGCTTATGTCAGCCGAGCCTTGCGCGAGGGCGCACCCCGCCCATCCTTTACCCCAGGCCCACCGGACCTTTCCATCGGGCCCCTACCCTGCCGATCCCAACACACCCCTCATCCTTTCACTGCAAGCCGGCTGCATGAATTGCAACCGGTCGGTTTTCAAGTTGCATCACGGCAATATTTATATACACTCACGCTCCATACCCTTCACGCCCGCACCCTGGTGTCCCGCCCCGACACAAAGTGGCGAGACCTCCTACCACCCTTGGAGGGGGAGCAACCTCGGTGGGCCAGCCTGTACTCCACCTTGGTCCCGAGGCCCGTCGGGGACATCAGTTGGCGGCTCCTTCACGGGGCCGTGAGCACGGGCGTGTTTTTGACACGTTTTACCTCCGTTCCGGAGACTTGCCCCTTCTGTAATGTGAGGGAAACCCTGGCGCACGTCTATCTAGAGTGTGCCAGATTGCAGCCTCTTTTTCGGCTCCTCACAAACATTCTTTTGCGCTTTTGGCTTCATTTTTCCCCTCACCTCTTTATCTATACACTCCCCATCCGTGGCCCCACCAAGTCGCGGGATCTCCTGGTTAGCCTCCTCCTAGCCTTGGCTAAGACAGCCATTTATAAGACCAGAGAGCGGAGGTTGGCTCATGAGGCGTCCTGCGATTGTAGGGCCGTTTTCCGATCCTCAGTACATTCACGCATCCGGGCGGAGTTCCTCTGGGCGGCGTCCACCGACTCCCTTGACACCTTCGAGGAGCGGTGGGCGCTGTCCGGGGTTCTCTGCTCGGTGACCCCGTCCGGTTCCCTCCGTCTGACCCTCTGATTGAGGGACAGAGCGAGAGACGCCAGCCACAGCCGTTAGCTGCTGTGAATACCATCATTATTGTTATTTAGGAGGGGTCTTATAATACATGGATGTGCCCCCCTCCCTCCCAGCCACCCACCCCGCAGCCGTGCCCATCTTGTCGGGCACTCTCAGGAGAGGAGGGTCGGTGACCCTGGGCGCGGCACTAGGTAACTCGAGGGGGTGGAAGACCACGAGTGTCGAGGAAGCCCCCCGCTCTAGGCCACCAGGTAACTCAGGAGGGTGGAAGACCACGAGTGTCGAGGAAGCCCCCCGCTCTGGGCCTGGGCTAGCCTGAACACCTCTCCCTCCTGAAAGCTGTTGTGTTATACCTTCTGATTGCGTTGTTTTGTTGCTAAGTTTTTCTTTTCTCTTCTTGTAATCTCTGTAACTGTTACAAATAAATTTCTTTTCTGTTTCAAAAAAAAAAAAACCTTCCATGTTGGGAGACGGGACCGTCCCTAGCTTGCTCCTCAGCTATCTGCTTTCTATTCTTTCCTAAAGCCCGCTGGCCTGGATTTTTCTTACTTTTGTCCAAAGAGTCTCGTTTGGTCGGCTGTTATGCCCCTTACTTGCTCTCCTCCGTGTAGCAGAGATTGAGGCCCTAGATTTGACCCCCGGTCACCAGGGAGAGGATGATTTACTGCCGGCTGGCCTCGAGCTGGGCAATCTCAACCCCAGCCCCCCTTTCCCCATGCTCCCTCCCCCTAATTGCCTTCCCGGGCGAGCACCCTGCAGAAGGTGGTCCACCACCTGATGCCATGGCCGCCAAGACCACCACGGAGCCAGCGCCTAGCGCCACTGGGAGCCCCCTCCCTTACCCCTTAACACTTGATTCTGCTCAGGAGGCACCTTCCTTTAGCTGCTTGCCTCCTGAACCCCAGAGCCTTACCTCTGCCCCTGCCCCCACCCCGTCCCCGCCCAGTTACCTCCTCCTGCAATGCTCCTGCCGCCCCTGGGTTGTTTTTTTTTCCGCCTTTTGCAGATTCCCCCCAGGGAGCAGTCTTTTGCACTTTCTAGTCGCTACCCATTAGGAGTTGCAATTTTTCCCCGCCACCCCCTTCCAACCCAAGGCGCGAAATGGATTCAATAACCCCAGCCTGTCAGACGCCCCGTCGGTGGTCCGCACCTTGCCTACCCGCCTTAACGACCACGAGGCTGTATTAAGAGCCCCACCAGGGAATACCTCGGAAATCGTAACCCCACCCCCCATGAGCTGCGGCATGCACTACGGAAGTTCTTAGAACACACCCGTGGTGCCCGCAATAGGGTACAGCTAGATCTTCAGCTATGGGGGGACTTTGATCAAATTTTTCAGGCCACAAGGGCCCTTATAAAGGAAGGCAGAGGGCAAGGAAGGCGCGGTGCTGCGGCCTACGAGCGGGCCCACAGCTTCCGAAATGATCTACTCACCTACGGGATGGGTCACGGGTTGCTGCGCAACCCGCCGGGGGTCACGAACACCCCCGCCAATGAGAAACCCCCACCCCCCAGCCTCCGCATGATGCCTCTTATTATTGCAACCTTGAATACCAGGGGCTGTAGGATGGCTCTCCGCAGGTCCCAGGTGCTCTCTTACCTTCGGGAAGGGGGGTACTCTGTAGTTTTCCTGCAAGGAGACCCATACGGACCCGACCGTCGAGGACAGGTGGAGGCTGGAGTGGGGGGACGGGGTCTACTTTAGCCACTTCACGACTTGGCAAGCTGGAGTGGCGACCTGTTCTCCCCCACCCTACGGCCCGAGGTGCTAGGGGTCACTGAGGTCATGCCGGGCCACCGCTGCACCTTCGAGTCCGTATGGAGGGGCTCGTGGTCAACCTTGTTAATATCTATGCCCCGCAAATGAGCCCAAAGCGGCCACAATTCTATCAGCGGGTGTCCGACTTTCTCGGCACCCTAGATTCGCACGAGTGCCTGGTCCTGGGAGGGGACTTAACACCACCCTCGAGGAACAGGACCGCTCAGGGGCCGAGCCGAGCCCAGCCGCCGCAAACATCCTCTGGGGAATAGTTGAATATTACTCCCTAGTGGACATCTGGCATGACCATCACCCAGATGACACCTCCACGTTCACTTTTGTCCGGGTGGAGGCCCATCGGTCACACCACTCTCAGTTGGACCATATTTACTTATCCCGTTTCCATCTTTCACAGGCTCACTCCTCCACCATTCGGCCAGCCCCTTTCACCAACCATCATTTAGTTACTATAACGGTCTCCCTCCGTGCAGAGAGACCGGGGCCGGCGTATTGGCACTTTAACAATAGCCTGTTGGAGGGCGAGAGCTTTGTGACGTCCTTCCGGGAGTTTTGGCTGGCCTAGCAAGAGCAGTGGCGTGCCTTTCCCTCGGCGCGGCGATGGTGGGATCTAGGAAGGTGCGCGCCAAGCTCTTCTGCTGCGACTACACTCGGGGCACCAGCCGACGGAGAAATGCGGCGATAGAGCAGTTGGAACGGGAGGTCTTAGAGATGGAGAGGCGCCTGGCCGCCAACCCCGAGGACCCGTCCCTCTGTGGAGCGTGCCGGGAGAAGCGGGAGGAGCTTTGGGCCCTCGAGGACCACCGGGCCCGAGGTGCCTTCGTCCGGTCCCGCATCCGCCTCCTTCGGGAGATGGACTGCGGCTCCTGCTTCTTCTATGCCCTGGAGAAAATGAGGGGGGCCAAAAAACATGTCACCTGCCTTCTAGCGGAAGACGGCACCCCCCTCACGGATCCGGAGGAGATGTGTGGGAGGGCCCGTGACTTCTACGCAAGCCTTTTCTCCCGGATCTGACCGACCCTGGCGCTCGCGGGGTGCTCTGGGAGGAACTCCCCACGGTCAGCGTGGGCGACCGAGACCGGCTAGAGCTGCCTCTCACCCTGGCCGAGTTCTCGGAAGCCCTCCGCCGCATGCCCACCAATAAATCTCCGGGCATGGACGGGCTGACCGTGGAGTTTTACCGCGCGTTCTGGGACATCCTCGGCCCAGACCTAGTCACTGTCTGGGCTGAGTCTTTGCAGGGCGGGGTCCTCCCTCTGTCGTGCAGGCGAGCGGTGCTTGCCTTGCTGCCGAAGAAGGGGGACCTCCGCGACTTACGAAACTGGCGTCCCCTCTCACTCCTTAGCACGGATTACAAAATCGTAGCGAAAGCACTTTCGCTGCGGCTAGGGTCCGTGATGGCGGACGTGATCCACCCAGACCAGACCTATACTGTCCCGGGTCGCAGCATTTTTGACAACCTCTTTCTAGTCCGAGACCTTTTTGGAACTCGGGCGGAGAGACGGTCTGTCGTTCGCCCCTCTGTCTCTCGATCAGGAGAAGGCGTTCGATAGAGTGGATCATGGGTACCTCCTGAGCACCCTGCGGGCGTTTGGATTCGGACCTCAGTTGTTGAGTTTTCTCCGGGTGCTGTACGCCTCCGCGGAGTGTTTGGTTAGGCTCAACTGGACCCTGACCGAACCGGTCAGCTTCGGGCGAGGGGTGCGGCAGGGGTGCCCCCTCTCAGGCCAGCTGTACGCTCTGGCGATCGAGCCTTTCCTCTGTCTCCTCCGCAGGAGGTTGACGGGGTTGGTGCTGCGGGAGCCGGAGCTGCGGCTGGTCCTGTCGGCGTACGCCGATGACATCCTCCTCGTGGTCCAGGACCCGGGCGACTTGCGCGAGTGGAGGCATGCCAAGCCATTTATTCAGCAGCCTCCTCCGCCCGAGTCAACTGGGTCAAGAGCTCTGGCTTGGCGGTGGGGGGCTGGCGGCAGGTAAGCTCCCTCCCACCCGCGCTTCAGACCATCCGGTGGAGTGCCGGCCTCTGCTCTATCTCGGCGTTTACCTTTCTGCCACGCACCCTTCTCCGCCGGAGAACTGGCAAAATTTGGAAGGCGGCGTGATTGAGCGGATCAGGAAATGGACGAGGCTACTCCGCTGTCTCTCCCTTCGGGGGAGAGCACTGGTGCTTAACCAACTAGTCCTGTCCACGCTCTGGTACCGGCTCAACACCCTAGCCCGGCCCCGGGTTTCCTGTTCCCACCTCCGGAGATTGATTCTGGAGTTCTTTTGGTCAGGATTGCACTGGGCCCCTGTTGGAGTTCTTCATTTGCCCCTGAAGGAAGGAGGGCAGGGCCTGAAGTGTCTGTACACTCAGGTCCGCGTTTTCCGCCTCCAGGCCCTGCAGAGGCTCCTTTATGGTGCAGGTAGTTCGACGTGGAGCATATTGGCGCGCGCCTTCCTACGCCGCTTCCATGGGCTCCGATATGACCGGCAGCTCTTTTATCTTTGTCCGAGAGGTTTTCCGCGAGACCTCTCCGGGCTGCCGGATTTCTACCAGGACCTCCTCCGGACCTGGAAACTGTTTTCAACCACCAGGTCCTGTGGCGGCCATCGTGGGGGCAGATCTCCTCACGGAGCCCCTGCTACACAACCCCCAACTTCGTGTGCAGGCGGCGGAGTCCCGCACGGTGCGCCAGAGGTTGGTCCTGGCGGGAGTTACGAGGGTCGGGGACCTCCTGGACTACGACCGGGGGACTGGCTGGATCCCCTGACGCTCGCTCGACGCATGGGGCTCTCCAGCCTTCGCACCCCCCGGCGCGTGCTTCAGGAGGTGGAGGCGCTTTGACCCCCGCTGCTCGGGCTTATGTCAGCCGAGCCTTGCGCGAGGGCCACCCCGCCCATCCTTTACCCCAGGCCCACCGGACCTTTCCATCGGGCCCCTACCCTGCCGATCCCAACACACCTCCATCCTTTCACTGCAAGCCGGCTGCATGAATTGCAACCGGTCGGTTTTCAAGTTGCATCACGGCAATATTTATATACACTCACGCTCCATACCCTTCACGCCCGCACCCTGGTGTCCCGCCCCGACACAAAGTGGCGAGACCTCCTACCACCCTTGGAGGGGGAGCAACCTCGGTGGGCCAGCCTGTACTCCACCTTGGTCCCGAGGCCCGTCGGGGACATCAGTTGGCGGCTCCTTCACGGGGCCGTGAGCACGGGCGTGTTTTTGACACGTTTTACCTCCGTTCCGGAGACTTGCCCCTTCTGTAATGTGAGGGAAACCCTGGCGCACGTCTATCTAGAGTGTGCCAGATTGCAGCCTCTTTTTCGGCTCCTCACAAACATTCTTTTGCGCTTTTGGCTTCATTTTTCCCCTCACCTCTTTATCTATACACCCCCATCCGTGGCCCCACCAAGTCGCGGGATCTCCTGGTTAGCCTCCTCCTAGCCTTGGCTAAGACAGCCATTTATAAGACCAGAGAGCGGAGGTTGGCTCATGAGGCGTCCTGCGATTGTAGGGCCGTTTTCCGATCCTCAGTACATTCACGCATCCGGGCGGAGTTCCTCTGGGCGGCGTCCACCGACTCCCTTGACACCTTCGAGGAGCGGTGGGCGCTGTCCGGGGTTCTCTGGCTCGGTGACCCCGTCCGGTTCCCTCCGTCTGACCCTCTGATTGAGGGACAGAGCGAGAGACGCCAGCCACAGCCGTTAGCTGCTGTGAATACCATCATTATTGTTATTTAGGAGGGGTCTTATAATACATGGATGTGCCCCCCTCCCTCCCAGCCACCCACCCGCAGCCGTGCCCATCTTGTCGGGCACTCTCAGGAGAGGGAGGGTCGGTGACCCTGGGCGCGGCACTAGGTAACTCGAGGGGGTGGAAGACCACGAGTGTCGAGGAAGCCCCCCGCTCTAGGCCACCAGGTAACTCAGGAGGGTGGAAGACCACGAGTGTCGAGGAAGCCCCCCCGCTCTGGGCCTGGGCTAGCCTGAACACCTCTCCCTCCTGAAAGCTGTTGTGTTATACCTTCTGATTGCGTTGTTTTGTTGCTAAGTTTTTCTTTCTCTTCTTGTAATCTCTGTAACTGTTACAAATAAATTTCTTTTCTGTTTCAAAAAAAAAAAAACCTTCCATGTTGGGAGACGGGACCGTCCCTAGCTTGCTCCTCAGCTATCTGCTTTCTATTCTTTCCTAAAGCCCGCTGGCCTGGATTTTTCTTACTTTTGTCCAAAGAGTCTCGTTTGGTCGGCTGTTATGCCCCTTACTTGCTCTCCTCCGTGTATGCAGAGATTGAGGCCCTAGATTTGACCCCGGTCACCCAGGGAGAGGATGATTTACTGCCGGCTGGCCTCGAGCTGGGCAATCTCACCCCAGCCCCCCTTTCCCCATGCTCCCTCCCCCTAATTGCCTTCCCGGGCGAGCACCCTGCAGAAGGTGGTCCACCACCTGATGCCATGGCCGCCAAGACCACCACGGAGCCAGCGCCTAGCGCCACTGGGAGCCCCTCCCTTACCCCTTAACACTTGATTCTGCTCAGGAGGCACCTTCCTTTAGCTGCTTGCCTCCTGAACCCCAGAGCCTTACCTCTGCCCCTGCCCCCACCCCGTCCCCCGCCCAGTTTACCTCCTCCTGCAATGCTCCTGCCGCCCCTGGGGTTGTTTTTTTTTTCCGCCTTTTGCAGATCCCCCCAGGGAGCAGTCTTTGCACTTTCTAGTCGCTACCCATTAGGAGTTGCAATTTTTCCCCCCGCCACCCCCTTCCAACCCAAGGCGCGAAATGGATTCAATAACCCCAGCCTGTCAGACGCCCCGTCGGTGGTCCGCACCTTGCCTACCCGCCTTAACGGACCACGAGGCTGTATTAAGAGCCCCACCAGGGAATACCTCGGAAATCGTAACCCCACCCCCCATGAGCTGCGGCATGCACTACGGAAGTTCTTAGAACACACCCGTGGTGCCCGCAATAGGGTACAGC
The DNA here is from genome assembly GCF_965152275.1 of Natator depressus. NCBI lineage: Eukaryota > Metazoa > Chordata > Testudines > Cheloniidae > Natator > Natator depressus. The sequence goes on from NC_134234.1 coordinate 83,171,103, forward strand.
TAGATCTTCAGCTATGGGGGGACTTTGATCAAATTTTTCAGGCCACAAGGGCCCTTATAAAGGAAGGCAGAGGGCAAGGAAGGCGCGGTGCTGCGGCCTACGAGCGGGCCCACAGCTTCCGAAATGATCTACTCACCTACGGGATGGGTCACGGGTTGCTGCGCAACCCGCCGGGGGTCACGAACACCCCCGCCAATGAGAAACCCCCACCCCCCAGCCCTCCGCATGATGCCTCTTATTATTGCAACCTTGAATACCAGGGGCTGTAGGATGGCTCTCCGCAGGTCCCAGGTGCTCTCTTACCTTCGGGAAGGGGGGTACTCTGTAGTTTTCCTGCAAGAGACCCATACGGACCCGACCGTCGAGGACAGGTGGAGGCTGGAGTGGGGGGACGGGGTCTACTTTAGCCACTTCACGACTTGGCAAGCTGGAGTGGCGACCCTGTTCTCCCCCACCCTACGGCCCGAGGTGCTAGGGTCACTGAGGTCTGCGGGCCACCTGCTGCACCTTCGAGTCCGTATGGAGGGGCTCGTGGTCAACCTTGTTAATATCTATGCCCCGCAAATGAGCCCAAAGCGGCCACAATTCTATCAGCGGGTGTCCGACTTTCTCGGCACCCTAGATTCGCACGAGTGCCTGGTCCTGGGAGGGGACTTTAACACCACCCTCGAGGAACAGGACCGCTCAGGGGCCGAGCCGAGCCCAGCCGCCGCAAACATCCTCTGGGGAATAGTTGAATATTACTCCCTAGTGGACATCTGGCATGACCATCACCCAGATGACACCTCCACGTTCACTTTTGTCCGGGTGGAGGCCCATCGGTCACACCACTCTCAGTTGGACCATATTTACTTATCCCGTTTCCATCTTTCACAGGGCTCACTCTCCACCATTCGGCCAGCCCCTTTCACCAACCATCATTTAGTTACTATAACGGTCTCCCTCCGTGCAGAGAGACCGGGGCCGGCGTATTGGCACTTTAACAATAGCCTGTTGGAGGGCGGAGCTTTGTGACGTCCTTCCGGGAGTTTTGGCTGGCCTAGCAAGAGCAGTGGCGTGCCTTTCCCTCGGCGCGGCGATGGTGGGATCTAGGGAAGGTGCGCGCCAAGGTCTTCTGCTGCGACTACACTCGGGGCACCAGCCGACGGAGAAATGCGGCGATAGAGCAGTTGGAACGGGAGGTCTTAGAGATGGAGAGGCGCCTGGCCGCCAACCCCGAGGACCCGTCCCTCTGTGGAGCGTGCCGGGAGAAGCGGGAGGAGCTTTGGGCCCTCGAGGACCACCGGGCCCGAGGTGCCTTCGTCCGGTCCCGCATCCGCCTCCTTCGGGAGATGGACTGCGGCTCCTGCTTCTTCTATGCCCTGGAGAAAATGAGGGGGGCCAAAAAACATGTCACCTGCCTTCTAGCGGAAGACGGCACCCCCCTCACGGATCCGGAGGAGATGTGTGGGAGGGCCCGTGACTTCTACGCAAGCCTTTTCTCCCCGGATCTGACCGACCCTGGCGCTCGCGGGGTGCTCTGGGAGGAACTCCCCACGGTCAGCGTGGGCGACCGAGACCGGCTAGAGCTGCCTCTCACCCTGGCCGAGTTCTCGGAAGCCCTCCGCCGCATGCCCACCAATAAATCTCCGGGCATGGACGGGCTGACGTGGAGTTTTACCGCGCGTTCTGGGACATCCTCGGCCCAGACCTAGTCACTGTCTGGGCTGAGTCTTTGCAGGGCGGGGTCCTCCCTCTGTCGTGCAGGCGAGCGGTGCTTGCCTTGCTGCCGAAGAAGGGGGACCTCCGCGACTTACGAAACTGGCGTCCCCTCTCACTCCTTAGCACGGATTACAAAATCGTAGCGAAAGCACTTTCGCTGCGGCTAGGGTCCGTGATGGCGGACGTGATCCACCCAGACCAGACCTATACTGTCCCGGGTCGCAGCATTTTTGACAACCTCTTTCTAGTCCGAGACCTTTTGGAACTCGGGCGGAGAGACGGTCTGTCGTTCGCCCCTCCTGTCTCTCGATCAGGAGAAGGCGTTCGATAGAGTGGATCATGGGTACCTCCTGAGCACCCTGCGGGCGTTTGGATTCGGACCTCAGTTTGTGAGTTTTCTCCGGGTGCTGTACGCCTCCGCGGAGTGTTTGGTTAGGCTCAACTGGACCCTGACCGAACCGGTCAGCTTCGGGCGAGGGGTGCGGCAGGGGTGCCCCCTCTCAGGCCAGCTGTACGCTCTGGCGATCGAGCCTTTCCTCTGTCTCCTCCGCAGGAGGTTGACGGGGTTGGTGCTGCGGGAGCCGGAGCTGCGGCTGGTCCTGTCGGCGTACGCCGATGACGTCCTCCTCGTGGTCCAGGACCCGGGCGGACTTGGCGCGAGTGGAGGCATGCCAAGCCATTTATTCAGCAGCCTCCTCCGCCCGAGTCAACTGGGTCAAGAGCTCTGGCTTGGCGGTGGGGGCTGGCGGCAGGTAAGCTCCCTCCCACCCGCGCTTCAGACCATCCGGTGGAGTGCCGGCCCTCTGCTCTATCTCGGCGTTTACCTTTCTGCCACGCACCCTTCTCCGCCGGAGAACTGGCAAAATTTGGAAGGCGGCGTGATTGAGCGGATCAGGAAATGGACGAGGCTACTCCGATGTCTCTCCCTTCGGGGGAGAGCACTGGTGCTTAACCAACTAGTCCTGTCCACGCTCTGGTACCGGCTCAACACCCTAGCCCCGGCCCGGGTTTCCTGTCCCACCTCCGGAGATTGATTCTGGAGTTCTTTTGGTCAGGATTGCACTGGGCCCTGTTGGAGTTCTTCATTTGCCCCTGAAGGAAGGAGGGCAGGGCCTGAAGTGTCTGTACACTCAGGTCCGCGTTTTCCGCCTCCAGGCCCTGCAGAGGCTCCTTTATGGTGCAGGTAGTTCGACGTGGAGCATATTGGCGCGCGCCTTCCTACGCCGCTTCCATGGGCTCCGATATGACCGGCAGCTCTTTTATCTTTGTCCGAGAGGTTTTCCGCGAGACCTCTCCGGGCTGCCGGATTTCTACCAGGACCTCCTCCGGACCTGGAAACTGTTTTCAACCACCAGTCTGTGGCGGCATCGTGGGGGCAGATCTCCTCACGGAGCCCCTGCTACACAACCCCCAACTTCGTGTGCAGGCGGCGGAGTCCCGCACGGTGCGCCAGAGGTTGGTCCTGGCGGGAGTTACGAGGGTCGGGGACCTCCTGGACTACGACCGGGGGGACTGGCTGGATCCCCTGACGCTCGCTCGACGCATGGGGCTCTCCAGCCTTCGCACCCCCGGCGCGTGCTTCAGGAGGTGGAGGCCGCTTTGACCCCCGCTGCTCGGGCTTATGTCAGCCGAGCCTTGCGCGAGGGCGCACCCCGCCCATCCTTTACCCCAGGCCCACCGGACCTTTCCATCGGGCCCCTACCCTGCCGATCCCAACACACCCCTCATCCTTTCACTGCAAGCCGGCTGCATGAATTGCAACCGGTCGGTTTTCAAGTTGCATCACGGCAATATTTATATACACTCACGCTCCATACCCTTCACGCCCGCACCCTGGTGTCCGCCCCGACACAAAGTGGCGAGACCTCCTACCACCCTTGGAGGGGGAGCAACCTCGGTGGGCCAGCCTGTACTCCACCTTGGTCCCGAGGCCCGTCGGGGACATCAGTTGGCGGCTCCTTCACGGGGCCGTGAGCACGGGCGTGTTTTTGACACGTTTTACCTCCGTTCCGGAGACTTGCCCCTTCTGTAATGTGAGGGAAACCCTGGCGCACGTCTATCTAGAGTGTGCCAGATTGCAGCCTCTTTTTCGGCTCCTCACAAACATTCTTTTGCGCTTTGCTTCATTTTTCCCTCACCTCTTTATCTATACACTCCCCATCCGTGGCCCCACCAAGTCGCGGGATCTCCTGGTTAGCCTCCTCCTAGCCTTGGCTAAGACAGCCATTTATAAGACCAGAGAGCGGAGGTTGGCTCATGAGGCGTCCTGCGATTGTAGGGCCGTTTTCCGATCCTCAGTACATTCACGCATCCGGGCGGAGTTTCCTCTGGGCGGCGTCCACCGACTCCCTTGACACCTTCGAGGAGCGGTGGGCGCTGTCCGGGGTTCTCTGCTCGGTGACCCCGTCCGGTTCCTCCGTCTGACCCTCTGATTGAGGACAGAGCGAGAGACGCCAGCCACAGCCGTTAGCTGCTGTGAATACCATCATTATTGTTATTTAGGAGGGGTCTTATAATACATGGATGTGCCCCCCTCCCTCCCAGCCACCCACCCCGCAGCCGTGCCCATCTTGTCGGGCACTCTCAGGAGAGGGAGGGTCGGTGACCCTGGGCCGCGGCACTAGGTAACTCGAGGGGGTGGAAGACCACGAGTGTCGAGGAAGCCCCCCCCGCACTAGGCCACCAGGTAACTCAGGAGGGGTGGAAGACCACGAGTGTCGAGGA